>NW_024538736.1:0-32816 GCF_016647635.1 Suillus subaureus
GAGGACACATCGGGGTTATTTGGCACTCTATTATGTAACGAGGCACGAGCGGAAAAATAGAGTAAGGTCTTCGACCGAACAGCAGACGTGGCACCAATCCTCTTGTCTTCGTGCCCTGATCATTGTTCATTGTTGCGCAGATATCTGTGCTTGCTTTTATTTTCTTCAAAGGCATATAAGACACCAGAATATCACTATAAACTTTCCTCTTTTATAACAACTTGTGGCAATGCCCTTAGTAGTAGATCCCTCACTTGAAGTTGTCCCAGACTTCACCAGTAACCTATATGCTGGTATCTGTGTAGACCTCACAGGAGCAACAAACCAAACTGAAGAGCAAGTGATAGAACATCTAACACAGACTTGGAATGCAGATCATGATGCAAGAGTGGCAGATTGGAACCAGAATCAAGAGCCAGAAGCTCAAGCCCTAGCAGCAGCTGAAAGGGTGCATGCAGCACAGCAAGATGCAGAACATATTCAGTGTGAAACTGAAGCAGAAAAGGAACAAGTGGAAGCAGAGAAGAAAAAACTGAAGATGAATGGATTTGACAAGACATCAACCATAGGAGACTTCCTAGCTCCTTGTCCTGCCCAATACACAATTCAGAAACTTACCAATTTTGAATATGTAGAACTTTGGTACTTCTCACTGGACAGATGTAAAGATACCCTCAAGATGTTGCACTCTACAGCTGATAACAACTTGAGCCTTACCAGAATGGACAACCAACTCATGCTATGTCCAATGTCTGCATTCAAAGCCTCAAAATCAGTGCTAGCTGACCATGAATTGATGTTTTTGACATTCCTTTGAGCAAAGAACATGTTCCTTGTCCAGATCAGCAAGGCCAAATGGCCTCAACCACATATCAATGCTCTATCTCTGTTTTTCTGGCACCTAGAGAATTACTTGATCCAAAACAACAGTGACATTGGCAACACAGTCATCCTGACATACACATCCTGTGTTTGTCATGATTGGCATGATCACCTCAAGCATGACAAAGGTTTTGACATTGGCAAGATCAACAAGAACCTCCTCCAGGTCATCAATGAAGAAATGTGGGACAAAATTCAATCCCATACACTGAACATTGTACATACTCAACCTCTGACAAGTGGCAAACTTGTGTTAACCTATTCCTATGTTTCCCCTTCATATCCTTGGAACCCTCACACCAATGGCCTCTCACTACATGTCCAACATGAATCTACCTGATGAATCTCCTATGGATGCCTGTAATACTTCACACAGATGTCCACAATGACACTCCCATGGATGCCTGCAATGACATTCCCATGGATGCACATCAAACGTGGACACTGATCACCAAGCCCTCCTCACAGCCCACAAGCAGAGAGGCATCCTTGAACCAATATTGGAGGTCCAGTTACCGTGACTCCTGTGGAGGCCCCAGCAACAATCAAAACCACAACTCACATTCTTGTTCTCCCCCACAGAGCTTGGAGAAAAACAAGGTATCAACCTCACTAGATTGTCCTTGTGATCATCAACAATGGTGTGGGGTTTTTTTCCATGGTGCAGGTTCATGAGGCCAGTCTGCCTGCACCCTTTGTCTCGGATGCTTTATCCATGATATTCAGCATTGTGAATCCCATACCATATGGGATGGCACTAATACCCACTGTTGATGGGCACATTGTCAACCCTCAAGGCCTTCCCATATGTTACAAATGGCAATGCCCAGGGGGTTGCAAAGCCCCGAACCATGAATCCTTCCATGAGTGTTCTGGATGTGAGAGCAAAGAATATGGAGCCCAAACACCATACAGTCCAGAGGGTTGGTATTTATTGCTCACAGAATCAGACCTCATCTGTAGATACCTGTCATATCCCACAATCTGGACTCACATTCCATAATATTCCCATGCTTTCCAAGTCTATGTCTGGACCCCATATCCAACTCATTCCCAGATCCCCTTCTGCTGTGTGCTCCACACCTCAGCAGGATTGACTCTGCTCAGGATTTACTCCTGAGCTCTGGACCTCTGGATTCTCACTGCTAGCCTGATCTGTACCACCCTATCCTGTCCACCCTATGCACACTCCATCTGGCAAGACATCTGAACTTCACCTTGTCTCATATTCAGGACTATACCCACCTCGTCATATCCTGGTCCTGTATCCACCTCATCTTCCAGATCCCCAGATCTCCAGACCTCCAGATATTAACTCTGGACCTATTCCCACCTTCTGTCTGATATCCTGCACCTATCCCCATGTAGACATCTCCGCCTTTCTAGCTTTTGGTTACCTCTTGTTCCATCCTGCTTATTGATCCTTGTATAAGTCTTCATCTCCGAGTTCATTTACTTATGTTTCATCTTACTTACTAATGTGCTTCCACATGCTTGTACATAGCCCTGCTCCTTTGCTTACTGATCCCCTCAGATATTCTCCAGTATATAACCCCTGTAGATACTCCTGTAGTTTCCTCAGTTTGAATATCAACTTAGATTTGCTCTCTCAACTTAGACTTGCCCAATCCTCTCTTGGACTTTGATCCTCCTAAGTCCTATCCTATCCATCAGGCCTAGGGATTGATTCCCTAGGCTGGAGCTTTGCCTTTCCAGCAGTTACCCTCTTTCTGGACTTAGGTCCAGTTCCTGACTCTCCGACTCTACCTTAGGGTAGTCAACCTCTGTTTGTTTCTACATGGGACTTTGTCCAATGTAGCCCCTATTCCTTATGTACCTCTGGATGTCCTATCCTCCTGTCCTTCCATCCTGTTTCCTGTAAAAGTATTACTTTGCAGTGGGAAATCTCCTGAGCACCTCCCGCATTCCTCCAGAACTCTCCTACACTCCTCTGAACATTTCCAATGCTCCTCCAGAAGTCTCCTAGCACTCCACCAGAGTAGCCAGCCTCTGGAAGTCCTCTGGACTTTGTTGGACCATCATTGGACCTCATTTGAAATAAAGAGCACATACTTGGGTAAGGGGCACAGCATACGAGCTGAGGCCAAGCCCTTTGGAATCAGTCCCTCTCTCTGCTTTTGTTAAGAACCATGCTCAAGGAAGAGAGAGAGACTGACTCAGAGGGGCTTGGCCTCAGCTCATATGCTGTGCCCCTTACCCAAGTATGTGCCCTTCATTTCAGAGGAAGTCCAATGATGGTCTGACAAAGTCTGGAGGACTTCCAGAGGCTGGCTACTCTGGTAGAGTGCTAGAGGACTTCTGGAGGAGTATGGGAAACGTCTGGAGGAGTGTGGGAGAGTTCCAGAGGAATGCAGGAAGTGCTCAGGATAGTTCCCACTGCAAGGTAATACTTTTACAGGAAATGAGATGGAAGGGTAGGAGGTCTGGAGGTCTAGAGGTCTGGAGGATAGGAGGACAGGATGTCCAGAAGTATGGAAGACAGGAGGACTAAAGGTCCAGAGGACAAGATGTCTGGAGGTACTCAGGACAGGACATGGAGGTATGGAGGGCAGGATGTCCGAGGGTTAGGAGGACGGGATGTTCAAAGGTACAGAGGGTGGAATGTCTGAAGGACAGGATGCCCAGAGGTACAAGGGACAGGATGTCCAGAGGTACAGAAGACAGGAGGTCTGGAAGGAATAGGGGCTACATCGGACAAAGTCCAATGTAGAAGCAAACAGAGGTAGACTACCCTCAGGTAGAGTTGGAGAGACAGGAAGTGGACCAAAGTCCGGAGAGAGGGTAAGTGCCAGAAAGGCAAGACTCCAGCCTAGGGAAGCAATCCCTAGACTTGGGGCAGAGACATAGGGGACAAATTCAAAGGTCCAGAATTCCGGCCTAGGAAATCCATCCCTAGGTCTTATGGAAAAGGACAAACTCAGATGGACTGAGGTCCAGAAGAAGATTGGGCAAGTAGAACAGGATCTAAGATGATATTCAGACTGAGGACTCTACAGGAGTTGTACAGGGGTTATATACTAGAGGATGTCTGAGAGGATCAGTAAGCAACAGAGTAAGGCTATGTACAAGCATGTGGAAACACATTGGTAAGTAAGACGGAACATAACTAAATGAACTTGGAGATGAAACTAGTACAAGGATCAATCAGCAAGATGGAAACAGAGATAACTAAGAACCAGAAAGGCAGAGATGCCTAAATGGGGATAGGTGCAGGATCTTGGACAGAGGGTGGGAATAGGTCCAGAGATCTGGAGATCTGGAAGGCAAGGCGGAAACAGGACTGATGTCATATCTGCATATCCAGATCTCAGATCCAATCCTTATCTCATCTCAGATCCAATCCACATCTTATCTCCCTCCAACATTTTATTATCCAATCTGTCCACTCATCCAGTCTGGTCCACAATTCATCCGAATCCACAACCAGCGCTCATCTCTTTTTGGTAATCCCCTAACTCCAGTATTTTGGTTATCTGTATATCTGTCCTGCTCCCTGATCTATTACCTATGCTTCATTTCTGTTTCATTATTTGTGATCCATTTCTACTTACCAATAGACCATCCATATGCTTCATACATAGCCTTGGACTCTGCTGATTGATCATTCCATTAGATACCTATAGTATATGTATAACCTCCTGTAACTCTCTGTAGTACCTCAGTTTGAATATGTCATATCCCACAATCCAGACCCATGTTCCATCATATTCCCACACCTTCCAAGCCTACGTCCGGACCCCACTTCATATCCAACTCATTCCCAGATCCCCTTCCACTGTGTGCTCCACACCTCAGCAGGATCAACTCCATTCCAGATTTACCCCTGAGCTCCAGACCATTGGATCTCCACTGTTAGCCTGATCCATACCCCCCTGTCCCATCCACCCTATGCACACTCCATCCAGCAAGACATCCAGACTTCACCTCATCTTGGATTCTGGACTATATCCACCTTCTTGTATTCCAGTCCTGTATCCACCTTGTCTTCTGGATCCCCAGATCTCCAGACCTCCGGATATTAATGCTGGACCTATTCCCACCCTCTGTCCGATATCCTGCACCTATCCCCATTTAGGCATCTCTGCCTTTCTGGCTTTTGGTTACCTCTTCTTCCATCTTGCTTATTGATCCTTGTACAAGTCTTCATCTCCAAGCTCATTTAGTTATGTTCCATCTTACTTACTAATGTGTTTCCACATGCTTGTACATAGCCTTGCTCCTTTGCTTACTGATCCCCTCAGATGTTGTCCAGTATATAACCCCTGTAGATACTCTTGTAGTTCCTCAGTTTGAATATCAACTTAGACTTGCCCAATCCTCTCTTGGACTTTGGTCCACCTAAGTTTGTCCTACCCATCAGGCCTAGGGATTGATTCCCTAGGCCAGAGCTCCACCTTTCCGGCACTTACCCTCTTTCTGGACTTAGGTCTAATCCCTGTCTCTCTAACTCTACCTTAGGGTAGTCTACCTCTGTTTGTTTCTACATCAGACTTTGTCCGATGTAGCCCCTATTCCTTCCGGACCTCCAGACCTCCTGTCCCTTGTACCTCCGGGCATCCTGTCCTTTGGACATTCCATCCTCCTAACCCTCGGACATCCTATCCTCCTGTCCTTTGGACATCCTGCCCTCCTGTCCTCCTGTCCTTCTGTCCTCCGTCATCCTGCCCTCCTGCCCTCCTGCCCTCCTGTCCTCCTGTCCTCTGGACCTTTGGACCTTCTATCCTTCCATCCTGTTTCCTGTAGAAGTATTACCTTGCAGTGGGAACTCTCCTGAGCACTTCCTGCATTCCTCCAGAACTCTCCCATGCTCCTCCAGAAGTCCTCTAGCGCTCTCCAGCAGAGTAGCCAGCCTCCAGAAGTCCTCCAGACTTCATCGGACCATCATCGGACCTCATATGAAATGAAGGGCACATACTCAGGTAAGGGGCACAGTGTACGAGCTGAGGCAAAGCCCCTCTGAGTCAGTCTCTCTCTCCTTTGAGCAACATGGTTCTTAACAGACAGTCACTACTGCTAGTTTCTAGTCCAGACTCATCTGGATTAGCCTTACGATACTTATCCTGCATCCGGAAGTCATCCAGATCCACTATGCTACCCATCCAACCCTCCGGATGCATTAGTCTTGCCTTCCTGAAATAAGGGGCAATACTTGAGTAAGGGGCACAGTGCATGAGCTGAGGCCGAAGCCCTTAGGATCCATTAAACCTTGAGTATGAACTTAACAACTAAGATATGTGAGGTGGTGGATGTAGTCCAGAATCTAAGAGGAGGTAAAATCCGGATGTCTTGCTGGATGGAATGTGCATAGGGTGGACAGGATATGGGTGTATGGATTGGGCTAGTAGTAAAGATCTGGAGGTCTGGAGCTCAGGGATAATTCTATAGCAAAGCTAATCCTGCTTAGATATGGAGCACACAGTGGAAGGGGATCCAGGAATGAGTCAGAGGTGGAGTCCGGAAATAGGCCTGGAAGGCATGGGAATATTATGGGATCTAGGTCTGGCATATGGGATATGACAGCTTTGAGCAAACCAGTTCTTAACAATACCTGTCCATTCCAGAGGGACTTGTCTTTGGCTTCTCTGGGAGTATACCCCCAATTACATGTACCTATACACCCTCTAATAGTGCCTCTATTAATGAGCATGTGGAAGTATTCCAAAGCATTGTTGAGCATGAGTTTTCCAAAGGACACTTTGTTGGTCCTTTCATAGCCAAAGACCTTAAGTCACCCATCAGGGATTTCCAAACAGCTCCATTATCACTTGTTCCCAAGCCCAGTAAACCTGGAAATTTTCATCTCATACAAAATCTATCACACCCCACCAACCCATCCCCTTCTATTAGTTCAATTAATTCTAGAGTTGACTCTGACCTTTTCCTGTGCACCTATGGCATCTTCCTCCTGGTTCTCAAGGAGCCATCCACAACATCACTGAAGCATATCACATGAGGTTCCCACATACCCACTGTAATTAGACATGACAGCTGGGCCTGATGGTGGGTCTTATTCGACTGGCTTTTAGCTGTAGCCACCCAAATGAATAAATATTCAATATTTCAAGGCCTTTGAGAGTAGCAAATACCTACTGGTAGTGTAGGGGGGTGGTAGGGGGTGGTGTAGACTGTCCCTGACATGCCTGGGAAGTATTTTTAATACAGCTGTCCATTAATAGAAGTGCTGCCAGCTGTAAGATAGCCATGCCAGTGCTAAACCTTCATGCTCACTGTGCTAGACAGCGAGCTCAAGTATCTTGCCACCAGACTCATCAATTGAAGCCAGGCTTTTTTGTATAGGTAGTATACAATGTAAGTGACACATCATAGGCCACTGAGCAATGTCTATCTACCATCAAGCATCAACAGCAACCTGCAGGATGTCTTTGAGGATGCGAGAGTTCTCCTCCCTGTCTGTGTCAGCAATCTCCTCCTCATCAAGGTCCTCTAGCACTTCATCTTCCTCCCCCTCCATCATAGTGAGGCTTGTGGGAATGAGCACTGCTGGAATGCACACGGCAGCTGCACCAGGGCCTTCCTCCATACTTTCTCCTGGTGTTGTTGGTCCTGTAAAGCCTGGTAATGCAGTGATTTCATGCAAATGGTGGAGATGGTATGCTGTAAATCTTGCATGTATATTGTGGTGTAAGCCAACTTGATGAGCGAGGGCAGGGTGCATCAATTGAAGCTGCTTCTCACACTCAGCTAAATACAACACTTCATCATGCAAGTAGGTGGCTACACAATGGATCTTGACATTGAGGCGTTGTATTTCCTCGCATGCTCAATGCATCTTGAAGTAAGTGTCCATTGTTTGTCAACCTGTAGGAGTTGCCCAAGGGTGATGCAATATGTCTTGCCATGCATCTCACAGAAGGTCAAAGTCAGCCACAAAAGTGTACTTGACAACATCTTCCCAAGAGAGAGTGGTCATGGTGGAGAAACAGCATGTGCTGCTGCATTGTACCTGTCAAGAGCTGTGTGGATGGCTGCTGAATGCATTTGCAAGGCTTTGCCAATGTGTTTATGAAGCTTGTAACCTGGTATGAAATGGGCACGATTCAAGCAATCACATTTAGACTAACCTGTTCCCACTTGATTCATCTTTGAGAGCTCGAAAATTTGGGTGATAACCAAACCTTCCAGGTTATCAAGCACACATTGCAACTTGCGATTGGCAACTAGACGACCCACATCCCTCCACTCCTGATCATCCAGTACCCATCTATGAGTGATCCCAAGCTTGACCTCAAGCTCCTGTACAACCTTCAAATCCTTCTCATAATTCTCAATCGCATGTCTTCATGCAGTCTCGTTCCTCATTGTTGAAGTGATATCATGAGCCCTGAACTCTACAGTTCTGGGCATGGACACTGCCCAAGCCATAGACGTAACATCAAGGTCTTTCCTGATCAAATTTTTTTAGTCCACATGTGAATTAAAAAAGTGGACACTCACTTGCTCCCAGACAAGTTCACCAGCCTCTGCCAATATTCCATTTGGAGTGTCTTGCTTTCAGGTTCTTGTGTTAGGGACATTAGGTAGTTGTGCTCCTTGGCTAGCCAAGCGTCAAATGTGTTCTCATCTGTGATACCAAGCTCGACCATCAGTTTGGGCAGCATTCTTTGACCATCATGGAGCACATTGAATGCCTGCCTGTAGTTGTTGTATAGGAATGTAGCTAGCAATTGATAAAATATTAGCACTGCATCCCACTTCCTATTAATGTGAAAACTTACTAAGGTTTGCATATACCTCAAAATCATCATTATGTTGAAAGTAGTTAGCAATGGCCTGTCACTGGTGGAAGATGCTGGCATAATGGACAGATGCAGCAAGTGCATTGGACTTTGAAAATATGCATTTGCACCCTTCAAGATCTTCAAGTCCGAGTCCATCAATATAGGTAGTGAGATGATTGAGTTGGCAAAGGCATTGGTGAGCATGTCCATGGAAAGCTCCAACGAGGGAAGTGTGGTTGAGGTCATGTGCATGGCATCCCACAGAACTTCGGCTGAGCATGGTTTTGAACCTATAACTGACATTGTAGCCACTGCCCAGGTCCTTCCTGAATGTATCTAGTAGTTTTGAGACCACTGCTAGAGGGTATTTTGATCTAGAAGTCAGATCAGTGAGCAGAAAACAAATGCTGACAATATAACCTACTGTTCACTGCTCTGGACCATGTCAGCAAAAGAAGCAAGAAGCCATGACAACAGGCAGACATGAAGATCCCAGATTCATCAAATACACCCCACATCTTCTTCATCTTTTCATTCCTCATATTTTTCCAGCATCCAGCACAAGGATTGTCCTAGGCACTAGGTTGAAAACAAAAGTAGGCATGAAGGAAAACTCACCTCATTGTTGTCTGCCATCATATCTGCAGGTGAGTTGGCCACAAACTGATCAATATACTCTCTTGACAGATATCAGTCACTCTGAACCACTTGCATAGATGGGAGTTCAGCAGAGCGTGGAGGTATGTTGTTGTTGTTGTTGTTGTTGTTGTTATCTGAGTCAAGCTTTTTTAAAACTCACTTGAGTGAATCATTGCCGTCCATAGTATAAAGCAGTCTAAATTTTAATGGGACTTCACCTTTAAGCATGTATGTACACACTGGACATGCATGCATCAGCCGCCAGTTCAGATCACAATGCCCAATTGCTTGGTGAACCAGCATGTCGATGTTAGTGAGAATTTGTAAGTAGACATCAAGTGCAATTGAGAATTGCTGTGACAAGTATGGATAAAATTGAACCTAATATAAAATGAAGTCAATACATTACATATGAAGGGAACACAAGGTATGCACACCTTGCAGGTCACACAATGTCCTCACATAGGCCTGGATAGAGAAATGTGGATTGCACTGACATGTGATTTGATAGAAGTTGAGGGCTTCTACTGTTATTGCAGTTGATGGGCTGATAAGCAAACAAGGGATTACACCTTGGCATACAAGTGCAGATGCAGTAAAGGCGTCAGTAAGTAGAATACTCAGAGGTAGCCTTTCAGTGTCTAACAGTGCATACGTCAGCAACCCGAGTGAGTACGTCATTAGAAGCTCACAAAACACATCTACCACCTTTATAGCAATCGATCCTGTATTCACATCTTGCATCCTATCCGAGTAGTGAGAGAAAAAACCTCGCCCATCCAATGTCCTGTGAACAAGGTGCCAGTCCATATAGGCACCTGTCAATGCTGACATTTGCCTGTCAAAAGCTTCTGTATGGTGCCTAGTCCTGTCACGCCTGTTCCTGTAGTCTATGCGATGAACACGAGATGTCTTTGTGTTTCTGATGACACCATAAGCCTCAACACTGTGATTACATTGTACAGTCAACTTACATGTTCCAGAAGTCACCCACGAGTTCTCGGGTAAGTTCCTGTAGCTCTCCACCTGCATGGCTAATGTCTATTGGCTTGGAGCCATCCAATATGCTCATGCCAAAACCATCATCACCATCAAATGCCCAATCACTGAAGTCATCATGAGGTTGTTGTAACACTTCAAGGGCGCATTTTTCCTCCATGCTCATTGCTATGTAAGTCACATTTTATCCTCATGGCACTAACAAAGTAAAGGATTTAGGTACCTTCCATGTGAGTTTTCTTGCACATGTTTACGCCTGCTGCTCACTCAGAACTTTTTCTGGAACCTAGCAGCTCCTGTTGAGGATGAAGATTGATGGGGTCTCGGTGGGATATGACATGGTGAATTTTTAGTGAGGTGAGTCCTGTGCAATTTTTGGAACGTTTGTTGAGGTGCACAGGTGCCATAGTATTATAGAATTGATGTTGGTACAAAGACTCAAGAGATTTGTATGCACATGACTCTGCAGAGTCAACAATTTCTTTTATGGATGAAGAGTAGTACCATCATGAGCTCCCAGTCTTCTTGATTGCAAGGTATAGTACACCACTACCCATCCTATTTTTCACATCATCAACTTTTCTAGGTCTACAGCATCCAGACCTGCTGGTGACTCACACTTGGACCAACCGAACAACACAGACACATTCCCAGCGAACAACAACTTGGACAAAAATCACAGGTGAGGGTACAGAGACTGAGACAGTTGGGGAGAAAACACGCACCACGGACACTGAGAGAACTTAGACAATTACTGGGCCAGTAAGTATTTTTATTGATTATCAGGGAACAAAGGTACTGATCTTTGTTTGACATAGTCTGATCTCCCCATCTTAAACACCCAAGTTGAAGGGCCCCCCTCACTAACCCCTTCATCATCAACAGAGTCTAACTCAGTTGTTTCAGTATCAGTCAGTCTAGAATCTACACAGACACCTCCTTCCACACCCACTTCCTTGTCCCACTTGAGTGATGCTTTGTGGGCTCAGGTGGAAGACTTATCAGACCTTGTAGATGGAATTGATTTGGGACCTTGAGTTACTTACATACAATGTACCTTTGATCTATGAAAATGCCATCGATCCAGTATGATAATTGCTCTATTGGTATTCGTTCTTCAGTGCTGTGATCTGATCTCACTGATACTGATCTTACAAACATAAACGATGCAATATAAGTAATGCTCTGACATTATCTCTCTCTCCAAGCTACCAATCTACTATGGTAGATGACTATGGTAGATGAATACTAAGCATTTCTGAAGACAACTGAAGGAGTACCATACATGTAGAATACTTGGCTTAAGCTTGTGTCCCGAAGTGTGACTGAATTTCATGTCAGTAATAACAATATTTTTAAGCAAATCTCATTAGCACAAACTGTCAATGTTCAACATCCAGTGTCCAATCTACAACAAAGCTCCCTTCTTCTCTGCAACAACTGTGACTTACTACACAATATGTGTCCTAAGTATGAAACTGCAGAGGAGCGTCGATGTGCTCAACTGAAAACCAAAAAGGAGAGCTATGCACAGTAATTTTGTTTAGTTCTTGTCCTCATCACTTTAGCACTGACTCACTTCTAGTCACTGACCTCAAGAACAAGTGAAGTCCCACACACAATGGCGACATCATAGAGGGGCTGCTGTGGTGAGCACTCATTTTAAATTCAGGCATATGTTACCAATGTCTTCACTTAGGATACTCAAGATCTTCTTCAGCACCTTGATGATGTATGGTTTCATCTAGGTTATCACAGTAGCACTCTCTAACATGATTTCTGGGAATCGTATGGGATGTCAATCATGACCAATGTCAATTGAGAGGGCTGGGATTCAGTCAGACTGGAATGTGAGGCAGGGCTCACAGAGGCGAAGGGTTTGCTCCAGCAGGCAATTGACTTGTGTACTGAAGCCCGTGATGTTGATGGACCTCTCACAGATAAATTACACAATGGAATAGCATCTGTTGTAGATGTGGTAGAACTGCATATCCATGCATGGGAGGAGCTGTTGTCGTTGATGGCCCTTGGAGTTGATACGTACTTTGATGCTCTTTGATATGGTTCACTCATCTGGCAAGGTCCCAAAGCATCATGATGATATTGAGGGGAGGGATGCACATGCTGCACAGTTTCTATAGTATATGGGCTCTGATTTTGTTACCACCTGGATTACATGCATATACATGTCTACTGTCTGCTGGAACTTTCGGTTCTGGTAGAGCATGTTACCCCAGTCTTGAAATTTTGTGCACTCCTGAAGTACTCTTATGTTGAAGTGAACAAACAACCCTGTCTTGAAAGTACTGACCTCCACTGACATTCCAGTGAGGCTCATCAGCAAGTGATTCTGTGACACACTGATATCAGGTGTTCAGGTGGGACATAGTACTTAGAACAAAGTGTTACTTCATGTTGATTGAATTGGTGGAGCACAAGAGCTGGAAAGCCAACTTAAAGGCGAGACTCACCACTTTATGGCCTCTGACAATGATGCAAAGTGCAGCACACAGCCACACTGATATTGTTACTGCCAGCAAGTGATGGAAGCAAATGGTTAACTGTTTGACATTTCATAGGAGACTTTAAGCAGTTGCTTACATACTCACTTGAACATCAGCTGAGGCTTTATTGAGCCTTCCTTGTGTCAATTTGCTCCAGTGCTGATCACACTATTGTATATTGCAAACAACCATGACTGTGGATGAGGTGAGCACTATCTGGGGACAGCATGAAAATGGCTCATTCATTCATTTGTTCAATCATTCTCACACTCACTGCATCTCTGTGAGTATCGCAATAAGTCTGACTTTCAGAACTTCCTAACAACATTTGTCTCTGCAGGAGTGGGGCTATGGGATGACTTCCATGAGGAATTGGGAACAATTTCATGCAGTGGCCATTAAGGTATGTCCATCAGACTGTATGCATGCTTCCCTGCTTGAATAGGACCTTGCCAGTTGGTACTTACATTGTTATGACTCCAGTGTTCAAACAGACATCATATGCAACCTCAAAATGTCCTGTACCTACCAATTTCCTCAGTGTTCAGGTGTTAGTACACTGTGTACACAGCCAGAACAGCCAGATGATGACTGGAGATTTTGTCTTAGTATGTATGCCTCACTTTCATCCAATCATTCATCCCTACATTCACTCTCTGATAAAGACGTCAATGAACCATCAAACACTGCTGAGCTTCTAGCAGAAGCTATCACCATTCACATGAATCACATCGCTGTGTGTTACAGTCGCACTTGCCCCTATTCATTTTCCACTTACAGTTGTATTACGTCGTGACCGCACTATGCTGCGCCATCATTAGACTCTTTTCTTGAACTCTTTTCTATATTTGTATCACATCGCGATCGCTCTTCGCAGCCATCATTAGATGACTCATCTCTTATCTCTGACTCATCTCCAAGTACCAGCCCTAAAGTACTTACATCCTATATAAGACCAGTCATGTACTTAGTAGATCTTTACTTTAATCTTACTAGGTTTTCACCAGAACTTCTCTTGCTTAAGACCTCCAATCTTAAGCCGTCTGAAACCGACATTCAAGTCAAAGACACTCTGCTTCCACCAGTCTTTGATTTCCCAGACCCCCCCTCCCCCTGTTTCTCCTTGCCCTGTTGAACAGGAGATGCTTGATTGTGGCATGCTCACAGCAGAGGATATAGCTATTCAAATCCATGGTCGTGCTTTCCCCAACCTTGGCCCAAATTTTCACACTCCAGAGGCACTTCTTGATGCACTGGACTACTATGATGCATATAGTGATGTTACTGCAGCAGGCACCCAACCCCTGAATGCATATAGAGTGCATTCACTACCTAAGGATCTGGAGTAGCACACCATGGAGCGAGAATTAGAGAAGGTGCTGGAAGATATTCAACAAATGGACCCTGGTGAAGAAGACATGGACTTCAACATGGGTGATCCAGATATGGACTTCAATGAAGATATGATGGATGATGGCACTCCTGCAGATGTGATTCCACCTGGCCTGGATAATGAAGATTTGTTCATGTCTAATGGTAGCTGTGCCGTGTCTACCCTTCTGCCCCACCTCCTCACCATATACACACTCACTACATGGCTACATCTGCAATGGCATCTTCCTCACACTGCATGCAGTGTGCTTCTCTCTATCTTATCCTGTTTGCTACTGTTCTTGTTTCCTCAGCTCGATACTCCATTCCACACGCTGCAGTCAGCTACATGCATGCTAGTGCTCGATACTCCATTTTACACCCTTCCTTGTTGTCCCATGTGCTGAGAAGTATACCTGCCTGCAGGTTCTACTCATAATCAAGACACTTGCATGACTTGCAACATCCCTCTGTTTTTACCTGATACTATGAGGCATGGATTTACTTGTATGAAGAAAATTCCTTATGTTAAGTATCCGTATCTCCCTCTTTCAGTTCAAATCCAGTCTATCTTAACGATTCCAGGTGTTGAAGCTACACTTGATGGCTAGCATTCAAAGCCATGAGTATCTGGTCAATACACAGATATATTTGATGGTGATATGTGTCACCTGAAACTCAAAGCATCTGATGGAAGTCTTTTCTTTTCAAATGGTCCAAATGAATGCCAAGGACCTGACAAAGAGCTTCACATAGGTGTCAACCTTGGAGTTGACTGGTCTATACTAGCACATTTATGGTTGTGTGGTGTGCTCAGACACTAGTACTCTTTAGGTTCTCATATATATGCAGTAATATTGTACCATCCCACTTGTTGTGTCTGACATTATTTTCTATTTGTAATCTTCCCCCCAAGTATCAGTGAGTGGCACTACATGCTTATTCACTTGAACTAACTTGTGTTATATAACATAGCTATTGCATATCTAATTTGTTGTGTATGAGCATCATATCAGGTCTGAAGGAGCAGAATCCTGATCAAATCCAATGCTTTCTTCATCCAATTGTCTCAGATCTCTTATGACTCTGGAAGCACAGCATCAAGGTACCAACAAAATCTTGTACAGAAGGTGAGTAAGATATGAGATATGAACCATGTCAGCAGATCAACTGATAATTTGAATGAAGGTCAACTTGTTCACTTAATTCTTGGTGCTGTAGTTTGTGGTAAACCAGCTGCTCACAAGATTGGTGGCTTTGCATCGCATTCACACACTAACTTATGCACAGCCTGCTGGATCACACAAGCAGATAAAGCAAGAGTGGCCACATTTGTGACAGATGGTGGGTATTAAAGCTATTACTTCTGACGCCCATGCCAACTATGATTCCCAACATTCAAGGAACAAACAAATTTACAACAGTGCAAGTTAGGAGAAAAATACCAACAACTCACCACACCTACCACATGCAAGAACTTTGTCAAAGACTATGCAACATGCTATACCCAGCTTTCCAGGCTCCCATACTTCAATTTAGTCAACCAGGTTGTAATCGACCCAATGCATAATCTATTTCTTGGTACATTCTATTTCATGTTTTATGTAATTGCTCATTAGACAATAGGTCTCATCAAAATGCATTTCTACAATATTTGGGTGCAAGGGAAAGTACTCCATCCAAACCATGAGCTCACTACTTTTCACAACATGCTTGCTAATGTAAGTATACTTTCTTCTTGTTTCATTAGACTGACATGTAACATAGTTCACCCTACCAAGTGCATGCAGAAAGCTCCCTAAGGACATAGGCATGCCCTCAGGAGGATTGTTCACAGTTGATCAATGGCTCTTGCTTTCAACTGTTTACAAGGGCTGGCTTGCCATTGAGCAAGAGTTTGCTGCATGGGCAGATAGCCATGACCATACTCAAGGGATAACTGGATCCGAAGGGCTTCAGCCTCAGCTCGTGCGCTGTGTAGCAGGAAACCAGCCAAAGTTTGGCCATGCTGTTGCTAATCAGCTCACATAGTAAGCATGGCGCTGGCATCAACCCTCGTGACCCTTGTGGTTCGAAGACCTTGATGCACTGTGGAAAGACAACCCTGCATTTTCTCCAAAGGCTTTTTCCTCTGCTCCTGGCAAAGATCATGCTGATGGCCTCCAAGCACTGTCACAGCCTACTCCTCACACTACCGCCTCAGACACACATGTACTCAATAACTCTAACCTTGATGATATGAACCCTGATCTTGATGATTCACCAAACAAAGGCACCCCTGCTGCAGCTATTGAGGACTACAACCCTGCATATGACAACTATGACCCCACACATGATGACCATGACCCTACACTTGAAGATCATGACCACATGATGGGTCATGGAGGTTGGGATGGTGGTGCTGAGGAGATGGAGATGGAGGAGGACAACTACAGGGAACAGGATGACATTCAGCAGCATCTATGCAAGAAACACCCACACCAAACCTCCCCCTCTCTGCCCCATACATTCAAGCCAACAAACTGCATCCCACAGTATGATAGTTATGAAGCAGCCTTCACTAGCAAGTCTCACATCGCTCATGCCATGAACCATGGCCCCCCTCACTCAAAAAGGCCAGCATCCATGGCATCTGCATCATCCAGTGTCCCCAGCTCATCTGCATGCACATTCTCATCACCATCAGACTCGAAAGACTCGCCACCCCTGTGCAGACTTGGGCAGCTGAAGCCTGCCCACAAGCACAGCCTCTCAGGGCGCATTCAATCAGGGACATTAGACGTGCTTGATCAAGTGGAGTCTCTCACTGATGACATGAGCTACATTTACTCTGCAAAGGTGGCTGCCTCGGAGTATCAAATTGCGAAGGTCAATGCACTCTGCCAAGAGCACAACATCCAATTCCAATGTGAACAGGGCACAATTGAGCACACTGAAGCTGCCTCAGTGCATGAGAGGTCACAGGAGGTGAAGGCACTGGAGCCTTGTCTTCTCGAAGCACAGGCTAAGGTTCAGTCCGAGAAGACAGCAGCCCTTCGCCTTGAAATCGAGTTGATTAACCTCAAAGAAGGGTCTTCAGCAAAAGGGAGTGTTTTGTCTACTTGATTTGTTGTTTGTGTGCTTGCTTGCATTTGTTGTTGTACTTGTTCACATTGGATTCATGTTTGAAGTCATGTGCAACTAGTTCTCATTGGTATATGCCCAGTATGTCTTACATGTCCTATGTCACTAATGCTACTGTTCATGCACATGCAAGATACACTGCACTGACAAGTTCTATAGTGTGATCAAGAATAACTTTGAGGTGGACAGTGAGTTCATCTGAAGAATGTGAGATACCAGCTCCCCACAAGCTCACAAGGGCAATGGGACGGTAGACCATCATAAGCAATTGCCACTCATCAGCTTTAAGCATCCCAGCAGACACCTCTCCAAAGTTACTGGGGATGAACCAAGCCAAGTGAGGACAGATGTATCTTGAATGATGTTGCAAATATGTTCAAGTACTTTTGCTGTCCCAAACTGAGGTTTGTCTTGTGGAGCAGCTAAAGGCTTTCCACAATGCTGTATATAAGTATTGGGAAACTCAGGACAGTAAACATGATGGTGAAGAACTTACCCAGTTGAGGAGGACCTTGACATATGTAATCTATCTCAAATGTTCTACCAGCTTTCCTTGGCACACAACCCAGGGTATTGCAGATGAACTTCAATGGTTCCTGTCACATCCACATATCCGGATCTCAGATCCGACCCTTATCTCATCTCAGATCCACATCTTATCTCCAATCCTATCCACATCTTATCTCCCTCCAACATCTCGTCATTCAATCTGTCCACTCATCTGGTCCGGTCCACAACTCATCCAAATCCACAACCAGCACTCATCCCCTTTCAGTAACCCCCTAACTCCGGTATTTCGGTTATCTGTATATCTGTCCTGCTCCCTTATCCGCTACCTATGTTTCATTTCTGTTTCATGATTTGTGATCCGTTTCTACTTACCAATAGACTATCCACATGCTTTGTACATAGCCTCGGACTCTGCTGATTGATCATTCCGTTAGATACCTATAGTATATAACCTCCTGTAACTTTCTGTAGTACCTCAGTTCAAATATCATCTTAGTTCTACTCATTCCTGTCCTCTGGACTTGAGTACCTCTACTCTCGTCACCCTCTGAGACTTAGGATTGATTCCTATAGTCTATCCATATCCACCTCTGTCTCTGACAGTCCATTACTGTTAGTTTCTAGTCTGGACTTGTCCGGATTAGCCCTACAATACTTATCCCTCATCCGGAAGTCATCCGGATCTGTTACGCTACTTGTCCGACCTTCCAGACGTGTTAGTCTTGCCTTTCTGAAATAAGGGGCAATACTCGGGTAAGAGGCACAGCGCACAAGCTGAGGCTGAAGCCCTTCGGATCCAGTTACCCTTTGAGTATGACCTTAACAGTTCCATAGTCTTATGCAACAGAGAGTCCTTTAGCTTGTTAAAACAAGCCTCTTGATTGGAAATACTCATCTGGGAAACAAGAGAGTCTGGATCACAGATATTTGAGTCATTTCCTTCAATGTCATTGTCCTTTTCATTGGCTTTGAGCCTTTGGGGGGGCAAATATATTCTTATCCACAAGTCTCTGGTGATCAACAATATCCAATTCTTATTCTACCACATGGTGCCATACCATGTTCTTGATGCAAAGGACTGTTTCAATATCATTTTCCAAATTACTCTCTTCTGAACTCATACCACATTCTCCTAGCATGCTCACTAGTTGCGGAAGCCACTGCCATGCTGGGAGATCCTCTTCTTTATCATCAGTCTTCTGCTTAATGAGATGGTTGAGAACTGTTGCTCTACAGAGATATTTCTGAGGAGGGAGCAGTGCTAGAACTGTCTGGATATTGTGAGCATACATTTCTGCAATGTGTTGTTTGATGAGTCACATTCAAATTCTCATCCTTCCTCACAGTTAATCTCACCTCTACCTCTGCAGGAGTCTCCTCCAGCACACCCTTTGCTGTGACCTTAGGCTGGGTACATATCTTGACTGTATGCAGTCACTTGTAGTGATCTCAAAGAATTGCTCTGAAATATGTCTCTGACCTAGCAAGTGGCCACTTTCTCTTCATCGCCCCTTCTTCATAATTCTCCAAGTAGCAGATTGATAATTTTACTATTCCAGGGGGTTTTGGACCCATTCTTGGTATCAAACATGAGGTTTTTCAGATCAGCACCTGGGCCATCTTCATGTTCATATAAATATACATCCTCACAGCTAGCTGCCTCATGGGCTATGAAATCCTTAGAATTGCTCTCACATCTTCTGGACTTCAGTCCATCTGAGTCTTGTCCTTGCCTTTCCAGTACTTACTGTTAAGAACCATGCTCAAAGGAGAGAGAGACTGACTCAGAGGGGCTTGGCCTCAGCTTGTATGCTGTGCCCCTTACCTGAGTATGTGCCCTTCATTTCAGAGGAAGTCTGATGATGGTCCAATGAAGTCCAGAGGACTTCCAGAGGCTGGCTACTCTGGTGGAGAGTACGGGAGGACTTCAGGAGGACTTCTGGAGGAGCGTGGGAAATGTCCGAAGGAGCGCGGGAGAGTTCCCGCTGCAAGGTAATACTTCTACAGGAAAACAGGATGGAAGGATAGGAGGTCCGGAGGACAGGAGGACAGGATGTCTGGAGGTCCGGAGTATGGAGGACAGGAGGTCTGGAGGTATGGAGGATGGAACGTCCGAAGGACAGGATGCCCGGAGGTACGAGGGACAGGATGTCCGGAGGTACAGAAGACAGGAGGTCCGGAGGTCCAGAAGGAATAGGGGCTACATCGGATGAAGTCCGATGCAGAAGCAAACAGAGGTAGACTACCCTAAGGTAGAGTCGGAGGGACAGGAAGTGGACCTAAGTCCGGAAAGAAGGTAAGTGCTGGAAAGGCAAGACTCCAGCCTAGGGAAGCAATCCCTAGACTTGGGACAGAGACATAGGGGACAAATCCAAGGGTCCAGAATTCCGGCCTAGGGAATCCTTCCCTAGGCCTTATGGAAAAGGACAAGACTCAGACGGACTGAAGTCTGGAAGAAGATTGGGCAAGTCTAAGGTGATATTCAGACTGAGGACTCTACTAGAGTTGTACAGGGGTTATATACTAGAGGCTATCTGAGAGGATCAGTAAGCAAAGGAGTAAGGCTATGTATGAGCATGTGGAAACACATTGGTAAGTAAGATGGAACATAAGTAAATGAACTCGGAGATGAAACTAGTACAAGGATCAATCAGCAAGACAGAAACAGAGATAACTGAGAACTGGAAAGGGGGAGATGCCTAAATGGGGATAGGCGCAGGATCTTGGACAGAGGGTGGGAATAGGTCTGGAGATAGTAACAGTTAATATCCAGAGGTCCAGAGATCTGGGGATCTGGAAGGCAGGGCAGAAACAGGACTGAGATATGTGAGGTGGTGGATGTAGTCCGGAATCCGAGAGGAGGTAAAGTCCAGATGTCTTGCTGGATGGAATGTACATAGGGTGGACAGGATAGGGGATCCAGGAATGAGTTGGATATGGGGTCCAGAAACAGGTCTGGAAAGCGTGGGAATATGATGGGATCTATGTCTGGCATATGGGATATGACACTTACTCTCTCTCTGGACTTTGGTCCACTTCCTGTCTCTCTGACTCTACCTCATGGTAGTCCACCTATGTTTGTTTTTACATTGGACAAAGTCCAATATAGCCCCTATTCCTTCCAGACCTCCTGTCATCCTTACCTCCAGACCTTCTGTCCTCTGTACCTCCAGATGTCCTATCCTCAGGATGTCCAGACCTTTAGACCTCCTGTCCTCCATACTCCCAGACCTTCAGACATCCTATCCTTCCATCCTATTTCCTCTAGAGGTATTACCTTGGGGTCTCTTCACTTCCTGTGCAGTGAGAACTCCTCTGAGTATTTCCTATACTCCTCTGGAACTCTCCCACACTCCTCCAGATGTTTCCCACACTCCTCTGGAAGTCCTCCTACACTCCACCAGAGTAGCCAGCCTCCAGAAGTCCCTTGGACTTCATCAGACCATCATCAGACTTCATCTGAAATGAAGGGCACATACTTGGGTAAGGGCCACAGTGTATGAGCTGAGGCCAAGCCCCTCTGAGTCAGTCTCTCTCTCTGCTTTGAGCAAACTGGTTCTTAACACCACCATTTTGCATATCTTAGTCCTGTTCACCATCCATGTTCACCACTGCAAGTCAAGCATTGGAAGAATCCTTCTGTGCTTGGGCAAGACTTGCAGGCTCCTTTATTGATGATATTTTCAGACTTGAGGATGATGTCCAAGTATAATTGGCAGAAGATGAGATAATCTTCAATGAAGCTATTCTGAGTCTGTGTTTCAACCTAATAAGCAGCACCTTTTGTCATTTGTTAGATGGACCTGCCTTGGTTTGTCATCTCACATTCTGTGAACTGAAATCCCCATGAAGCTCTCTGTCAAAGTCTTTGGGAATCCCTTCCAGTTCTTGAGGATCAAATTTTGTTCTTTTTTGTGGACTACAGGATTCTGATGACTCTTATTGTGAAATCTCATAGGAGGGATCAGGACAGCCTGTGACCTAGAAGGGTTTCCTCTTTTTTCCTTTGATTTTTTTGTAAGTGATATATACAATATCCAAGTCCTTTCTTTGGGATAGTTAACCCCTTTCTTTGTAAGAGAAAGACTGAGACTTGAGACAATTTTTTCTCTGGTGTGACATGAGAGGTCAAGAAATTGTGAAAAATTATCTCAGTTCACTATATCACAGCCTAATTACCCAAAGGGACCACTCCAACAGCCTAGATGCCAATGTTTGGCTACCAGACTACTGTTCTACTTTAATTTCACCTCAATCTTTTCTTTGGCTGCTCAACCCTCTGACCCCTTCTCAATAAGTGCAAAAACTCCTTCTGAAGTGGAAATGCAGGCCTGGGAACCCCTACCCTATATTGTACCTTATCTTTCATGAAATGCACAATCACAAATTGTTCTCCTGTGTTCCAGGGACAAACTGAGTGCTTCAAAACCTTCTCATCAAGATCAGCAACTGTTGCAGCAGATTAAATAATAAATTCTCACCTTCCTAGCAATATAGGTCATGGTTCCAGGAGAATAAACCAATTGAGCTTCCATATCTTCAATGGATAACACTGCATCATGCCCAATGCCCAAACTAACCAGCAGGTCATAGTGGGATGGAGCTCTACCAGGGTCCTAATGACTCAAAGTCACATGATTGGCAATAACTTCCAATCCCAAAAAAACAGAGGGCCACTGAGATACTGGAACCAACTTTCAAGGCTGCCAAGTTTGATTTAATACCTTTGAGATTGCAGCACAGCCTGCCTGACATAGCTTCAGTGCTATGACTGTCATTAAGGTGTTCCAGAAATGTTCTGTGTTTGACATGAGGTCTAGCCACTTTTGGACTGAGTCAGACAAGTATGATACAGATGGCACCAATCAATTCATGGGCCTCTGATTTATTAAATATGATCAGATTCTCAATAAAACCTCAATTGTAAAGTAAATTACCTCACATTGTTGCATGAAATAAGCAGGAGGCATAGTTACTTGTCCTGTCCCAAATGTCCCCCCTCCCTCTGGCACCAGGAAGTCATGTGAACCCCAGGAAGACTTTTCATTAGTATCTACTTTGCTGGGAATTGTTTGAAGTAGAAGGTCTTGAAGGCCCAAGGTAGCAGTATTGATAAAATTCTGATCATTAATCAGCTGTCATGACCCATAACTTTGGGTTGGAACCTTACAACATGGAATGAAGTGAAAATGTCAGGCAGGAACCAGACCAAAATCTTCCCATGGCAATCAACAATTGTAGCTGGCTCTGCAATTTTTCCTGTCATGGTGCTGGGGAAATATTTTTGAAGCTTAGCACATTGTTCTTCCACTCCATTTTTCTGAACAGGGGAACATTTGACCATTTCAGCATACCAATCAACATCCCAAGGAACATAGTCTGTTCTTACACACTTATGTCAATATTTAATTGAAATCCTGAAAGTGATTACATACAAGGATTTATGATGGCATGGGTGATAGTGAGGGCTGTACACTCGACTTCATAATCTGAAATCAAGGAAGTTGGACCAATATGATCAGCTGTTGGCTCTCTTGACCTGCAAGCATTTAGTTGCAAATTGTTAAGAACCATGCTTAAGGGAGAGAGAGACTGACTCAGAGGGGCTTGGCCTTAGCTCATACACTGTGGCCCTTACCCAAGTATGTGCCCTTCATTTCAGATGAAGTCTGATGATGATTTGATGAAGTCCAAAGGACTTCCAGAGGCTGGCTACTCTGGTGGAGTGCAGGAAACATCTGGAGGAGTACAGGAAATATTCAGAGGAGTTCCTACTGCACAGGAAGTGGAGAGACCCCAAGGTAATATCTCTAGAGGAAACAGGATGGAAGGATAGGAGGTCCAGAGGTCCAGAGGACAGGAGGACAGGATGTCTGGAGGTCTGGAGGACAAGATGTCTGAAGGTACATATATAGGACAGGACATGGAGATATGGAGGACAGGATATCTGAGGGTTAGGAGGACAGGACATCTGAAGGTACAGAGGGTGGAATGTTTGAAGGACAGGACATCCAGAGGTCTGGAAGGAATAGGGGCTACATTGGATGGAGTCTGATATAGAAACAAACAGAAGTAGACTACCCTAAGGTAGAGTTGGAGAGACAGGGATTGGACCAAAGTCCAGAGTGCCAGAAAGGCAAGACTTCAGCATGTGGAAACACATTGGTAAGTAAGATGGAACATAAGTAAATGAACTTGGAGATGAAGACCCATACAAGGATCAATCAACAAGATGGAAACAGAGATAACCGAGAACTGGAAAGGTGGAGATGCCTAAATGGGGATAGGTGCAGGATCTCAGATGGAGGATGGGAATGGTCCAGAGATCTGGGAATCTGGAAGGCAGGGTGGAAACAGGACTGAGATATGTGAGGCAGTGGATGTAGTCCAGAATCCGAGAGGAGGTAAAGTCCAGATGTCTTGCTGGACAGAATGTGCATAAGGTGGACAGATCAGGCTAGTAGTAAAGATCCAGAGGTCCAGAGCTCAGGGGTAATTCCATAGCAGATTAATCCTGCTTAGATATGGAGCACACAGTGGAAGGGGATCTGGGAATGAGTCAGATATGGGGTCTGGAAATAGGTCCAGAAAGCGTGGGAATTTGATGGGATCTATGTCTGGCATACAGGATATGACACAATGACACTCTCAAGTTAATTCTGCAAGGAAGAGGAAGCAATTCATGGATGTAATTCAAGACATCTCCAAAGAGGATGATCTCTTGACTCCACAAGAGGATGATGACAACATCATGGTGTCATAACCCACAAATAAATAAATGTAAGGGCAGAGACTAGGACTCAAACAAAAGATAATCACAACAAAAGACAGGAGCAGTGACATCTTGGATTGCAAAGCAAGTAAGCTAATACACAAGAGGTTTGAACTGAAGAACTACTGACTATAATCAACTACCTATATACATATATTGAGACAGAGATTGAAACTGAGTATGAAATGACTAACCAATGAGAATGATAAAAGGTATCATATGATTCTATATATAATTATGATATCATGACATGTGTCGCAGCTGCAGTAAGATTCTGGAACATTCTAGGAGTGTCACATGATATGATGTCAATGGGTTCAGGGATTTCTGAATCATGTAATTCTGGGAACTCTACAATAGATGCTGTGATGGGCATTTCTTGGATGGTGTCATATCCACATATCCAGATCTCCAATCCTATCCACATCTTATCTCCATCCAATCCCCTCATGCAATCTGTCCACTCATCCAGTCCAGTCCACAACTCATCCAAATCCACAACCAGCACTCATCTCCTTTCAGTAACCCCCTGACTCTGGTACTTTGGTTTTCTGTATATCCACCCTGCTCACTGATCCATTACCTATGCTTCATTTCCATTTCATTATTAGTGATCCTTTCCTACTTACCAATAGACTATCCATATGCTTTGTACATAGCCTTGGATCCTGCTGATTGATTATTCTATCAGATACCTATAGTATATACAGTGGCTCAAAAAACTATCCACATGTTTTGATATTTTTCACTATCTATGATATTGTGTGAGAATGAACAAATGCGTCAAGGACATGGTTATAGCACATTGTAGTATGGCTTCAGGGCTTTCATTTGAGCCCTACACCGTGGGAATTGGTGGAGATATGGTGGAGATACAAGGCTCACAAAATGGTGACTCATGCGGACAGTTTTTTGAGCACATATTAAAACTATATAAATTATCATTTATGACACCATAACAATCATGCCACCATTAAATAAATTATAAAGTGGTGTCATTATGTCATTTTAAAACCATATCTAACTATACAAACCAAAAATTTCCATATGTCATGGTTATATTCACTATGAAAGCCACCCCCCCTGCTCAAAGGGATAATATCCTCTCTCTTTCCTATTCTGGCCTCTCTGCTTGTCAAATTTCCTCTAGAACTGGAGTATCCAAGTCCACTGTGGCCAAGTTCATCAAAGAAAGCCACACAGACAAGGAAAACTTCTGTGAAGGGCGTCCATCCAAGCTCACCTCTACTGATAGGAGGGCTATTATTCAACATATCACTACAGGAAAGGCTGATAATGCTGTCCAGGTCACCTATTACATCAATTCCACCATCACATTCCCTGTCTCTTCACACACTGTGAGAAACATTCTCAAGACAGCTCATCTCAGGTCAGTAACAAGGAAGAAAAGGCTCTCCTCTCTATCACACATATGCAGAGAGGGCTAGCACCCTTCTGTTTTCACATATATACCTTGCCATCTGACCCAATCCTATTTATTGTGGTCTTATATGATCATATAACATGCTTCCAGTCCATGTAATCCAATTCTGATGGGCTAAGGCAAAGGTTAGTCATCTCTGTTTATGTGTGATAGAGAGGAGAGCCTTTCTTCCTTGTTACTGACCTGAGATGAGCTGTCTTGAGAATGTTTCTCACAGTGTGTGAAGAGACAGGGAATGTGATGGTGGAATTGATGTAATAGGTGACCTGGACAGCATTATCAGCCTTTCCTGTAGTGATATGTTGAATAATAGCCCTCCTATCAGTAGAGGTGAGCTTGGATGGACGCCCTTCACAGAAGTTTTCCTTGTCTGTGTGGCTTTCTTTGATGAACTTGGCCACAGTGGACTTGGATACTCCAGTTCTAGAGGAAATTTGACAAGCAGAGAGGCCAGAATAGGAAAGAGAGAGGATATTATCCCTTTGAGCAGGGGGGGTGGCTTTCATAGTGAATATAACCATGACATATGGAAATTTTTGGTTTGTATAGTTAGATATGGTTTTAAAATGACATAATGACACCACTTTATAATTTATTTAATGGTGGCATGATTGTTATGGTGTCATAAATGATAATTTATATAGTTTTAATATGTGCTCAAAAAACTGTCCGCATGAGTCACCATTTTGTGAGCCTTGTATCTCCACCATATCTCCACCAATTCCCACGGTGTAGGGCTCAAATGAAAGCCCTGAAGCCATACTACAATGTGCTATAACCATGTCCTTGACGCATTTGTTCATTCTCACACAATATCATAGATAGTGAAAAATATCAAAACATGTGGACAGTTTTTTGAGCCACTGTAACCTCCTGTAAATCTCTGTAACACCTTAGTTTGAATATCATCTTAGTTCTGCTCATTCCTGTCCTCCAGACCTAAGTATCTCTACTCTCATCACCCTCCGAGACTTAGGATTGATTCCTATAGTCTACCTGCATCCACCTCTGTCTACGACAGTCCATTACCAATAGTTTCTAGTCTGGACTCATCCAGATTAGCCTTACAATACTTATCCTACATCCAGAAGTCATCCGGATCCACTATGCTACTCATCTGACCCTCTAGACATGTTAGTCTTGTCCTCCTGAAATAAGGGGCAATACTCAGGTAAGGGGCACAGCACACAAGCTGAGGCCAAAGCCCTTAGGATCTGTTTAGCCTTGAGTATGACCTTAACAGTATATTCAAACTCACACCTTACCAAGTATACTTACACTTTCTATGGCTCCAACCAAAACTGCAAACACTCTCTGAGCAGCCAGATTAGTATCTACCTGCCATGATTCTACTCCTATCATTGAAACCTTCAATAGCTTCTTGCAGCATCATGTTAGCCAGCGCACTACTGCTGGAAGCATCTCAGAGCTTCTGAGTTGTCAACATCCAGAGACCCCTACATGGACTCCAGCCCTAGCCCCTCTGGGCAAAGGAGATCTGGATGATGATGACAATGATGATAATGATCATGATACCCCTGGTGGAAATCCAGATGATGAAGACAATGATGATGGAGATGATGGTCTGGGTCCACAGGATTGTGTTATGGTACTCCTATCCAGAGCTATCAACAGTCTCGCCTGAAACAATCATTGCACCACCCTCTCCAAAGATCCTAAAGTCAAAGTCCATAAGCTAGATGTCTTTGATGGCACCAAGCCCCGGAAACCTCATGCATTCTTTGTCCAGTGCAAGCTCAACTTCCAGAGCAAACCCAATGCTTTCCGTACCGGAAGGTCTAAAGTCAATTTCACCCAATCCTATCTCAAAGGAATGGCCCTTGAATGGTTTGAACCCAACCTCCTTTCTGATGAACATATTGATTGTCCAGACTGGATGGATGACTATTCTGAGTTCATGCTTGAGCTCCAGACCAATTTCAGACCTCACAACCCCTCCAGAGATGCAGAAATGCAGCTTGAACAACTCAATATGTGTGATGGACAGCATATCAACAAGTACGTTATAGAATTCCAATGACTTGCCTCTTAGGTCTGCAGATGGGGTGACGGAGCCCTATGCCAACAATTCTATAATGGACTTCCTGCTTGTATCAAGGATGAAATCAGTTGCATGGGGAAACCTGCCACACTCTCAGAATACAAAACCCTTACACAGACCATTGATGCCCACTATTGGGAGCACAAGGGAGAGATCCCCTGTGAAACCAAATCCTCTGCACCCAATCCTCCTGCAAAGCCTTCTGAATGGACCAATGTCAACACATCCAAATCTGGAAGCACTTCCTCCAGAAATGACAAATCCGGAAAAATGACTTTGTCCACCTCCTCCACTTCTAAAGCTCTGGACAGAAAGCTTACATCTGAAGAGTGTCAGAGAAGGCTAGACAGGAAGCTCTGTCTGTTCTGTGGTGGACCCAGGCATACTACTCAGAACTGCACAAAGTCAACTTCGCATGCTACCAAAGATTGTGCAGCTACAGTCAATCCAGAAAAGCCTCTGTCTATGATAGTCCATACTGTTAGCTTCTAGTCTAGACTCATCCAGATTAGCCTTATGATACTTAACCTGCATCCAGAAGTCATCCAGATCTGCTATGCTACTTGTCTGACCCTTCAGACACATTAGTCTTGTCTTCCTGAAATAAGGAGCAATACTCAGGTAAGGGGCACAGCACATGAGCTGGGGCCAAAGCCTTTAGGATCTGTTTAGCCTTAAGTATGACCTTAACAATATCCAAGGGTTAGGAGGATGGGACATCCAAAGGACAGTACACCCAGAGGTCCAGAAGGAATAGGAACTACATCAGACAGAGTCCAATATAGAAATAAACACAGGTAGACTACCCTAAGGTAGAGTTGGAGAGACAGGGATTGGACCTAAGTCTGGAAAGAGGGTAAGTGCTGGAAAGGCAAAGCTCTGGCCTAGGGAATCAATCCCTAGGCCTGATGGATAGGACAGACTTAGGTGGACCAAAGTCTAAGATGAGAGAACAGAATCTAAGATGATATTCAAACTGAGGAAATTACAGGAGTATGTACAGGGGTTATATACTGGAGACTATCTGAGGGGATCAGTAAGCAAAGGAGCAAGGCTATGTACAAGCATGTGGAAACACATTAGTAAGTAAGACAGGACATAACTAAATGAACTTGGAAATGAAGACTCATACAAGGATCAATAAGCAAGTCAGAAGAAGATGTAACTGAAAGCTGGAAAGGCGGAGATGTCTAAATGGGGATAGGTGCAGGATATCGGACAGAGGGTGGGAATACATACAGAGATAGTTACAGTTAATATCCAGAGGTCCAGAGATCTGGGGATCTGGAAGGTGAGGTGAATACAGGACTGGGATACAATGAGGTGGATATAGTCCTGAATCCAAGACAAGGTGAAGCCCAGATGTCTTGCTGGATGGAGTGTACATAGGGTGGATGGGGTAGGGTGGTATGGATCAGGCCAGCAGTGAGGATCCAGAGGTCCAGAGCTCAGAGGTAAACCCAGAGCAGAGTTGATCCTGCTGAGGTGTGAAGTACACAGTGGAAGGGGATCTGGGAATGAGTTGGATATGGGGTCCAGACATAGGCTTGGAAGACGTGGGAATATTATGGATTGTGGGTCTGGATTGTGGGATATGACATCATCCCATACAAGTTTCTCTCCTTATCTCCCAATATTCCCCAGGATTGTGCATATTGACCAGGGAGAGCCAACCCTTTGAACTGGCACATGCTCTGAAGGCAAGTATTTCCTTAGAACATCTTGTTTGGAGATATTTTAACCACATCAGGGATCTTCCAACCAGCTCAGTATTCCTTTCCTTGGCAATGTCCCCAAAGAACGTGACAAACCTTGAACAAGCACACTCTGAAGGTAAGTCTTTCCTTAGATATTTCATTTGAAAATCTTGTAACCACCTCAACAGGGATCTCCTGACCTGAAGCAAGTCCCAAGAAATGGAGGGAAGGAGCACAGCCCACTGCAGGAAATACTACCTTGCTGGTCATCAACAAGATAAAGGAAAGGGTAAAGTAGCAGCATAAGCATGCAAGCAGCACACAGAAGAATTACAATTCATACATTGACTATGGACAGAAATTGTTAAGAGCCATGCTCAAAGGAGGGAGAGACTGACTCAGAGGAGCTTGGCCTCAGCTTGTATACTGTGCCCCTTACCCAAGTATGTGCCCTTCATTTCAGATGAAGTCCAATGATGGTTTGATGAAGTCTGAAGGACTTCTGGAGAAGTACATGAAATACTCAGAGGAGTTCCCACTACACAGGAAGTGGAGAGGTCTCAAGGTAATATCTCTATGGGAAACAGGATGGAAGGATAGGAGGTCCAGAGGACAGGAGGACAGTGTTAAGGTCGCGTGCTCAAGGGGGTTGGATCACAAGGCCTCAGCTCGTATGCTGTGCCCCTTTCCTGAGTATGTGCCCTTAATTTCCAGGGGCTAGAACAGTCGTCCGGAGTTTCCAGGATTTGACTAGGGCGGATAGTGGACGTCCAGATCTGAGATGTGAGATAAATCCGACAGACGTCCAGATGTTACCTGGGCAAGCGGATAAGACTAATCCGGACAAAGTCCAGACTAGAAACTAACAGAGGATGGACTACCCTTAAGGTAGAGTCAGAAATGTAGTCTAGGATACAATCCTAAGACTTGGAATATGACAAGGGACTTATCTCGAGTCTGGAGGACACAGGAATGAGCAGGAACTAAGATGATATTTGAACTGGAGTATTTCCGAGAGTTACAGGAGGTTTATATACTGTAGGTATCATATAGGAATCAGTCAGCAAACATAAAGGCTATGTATGAAGCATATGCAGAGTCTACCAGTAAGTAGGACAGATCACAAATAATGAACACCGGAAATGAAATGTATGTAACGGATCAATAATCAAAAGGAAAACATGGTTAACCAGAGTCCGGAGACAGGGGCAGTCTAAATGGAGTTGGGTGCTGATATAGGGTTTGGATTCTGGAAGGGAGATAAAGATAGATCAGATTATTTGAGATCCAGATCTTGGATCCGGATATCCGGAGAAGCGGATTTAGAGTTGAGAGTCCAGAATGGCATATGACAGACAGGATGTCCAGAAATCAGGAGATCAAAAGGACAAGATGTCTGGAGGTACAAAGGACAGGACATCCAGAGGTACAGAGGACAGGAGGTCCAGAAGGAATAGGGGCTACATCAGACAAAGTCTGATGTAGAAGCAAACAGAGGTAGAGTTGGAGAGACAGGAAGTGGACCCAAGTCTAGAGAGAGAGAGTAAGTGCTGGAAAGGCAAGACTCCAGCCTAGTGAAGCAATCCCTAGACTTGGGACAGAGACATAGGGAACAAATCTGAAGGTCTGGAATTCTGGCCTAGGGAATCCATCCCTAGGCCTTATGAAAAAGAACAACTCAGATGGACTGAAGTCTGGAAGAAGATTGGGCAAGTCTAAGGTGATATTCAGACTGAGGACTCTACTAGAGTTGCACAGGGGTTATATACTAGAAGCTATCTGAGAGGATCAGTAAGCAAAGGAGTAAGGCTATGTACAAGCATGCGCAAACACATTAGTAAGTGAGACAGAACATAAGTAAATGAACTTGGAGATGAAACTAGTACAAGGATCAATCAGCAGACAGAACAGAAGATAACCAAGAACTGGACAGGCAGAGATGCCTGAATGGGGATAGGTGCAGGATCTTGGACAGAGGGTGGGATAGGTCTGGAGATAGTAACAGTCAATATGCAGAGGTCCGGAGATATAGGGATCTGGAAGGCAAGGTGGAAACAGGACTGAGATATGTGAGGCAGTGGATGTAGTCCAGAATCCAAGAGGAGGTAAAGTCTGGTGTCTGCATGATTTAGGAATCATGCATGGACTGAGTACTAGTTAGCCCCCTAAAAGACAAAGTCTGTTAGCTTAGGATCAGCTAGTCAACCCATACCTTGGTTTCAAACCTTGGTCAAATAGTTCACTTTCCCCTCTGTGATTCATGAATTTATCATATTCTGAAAAAAGTCATTTGTGAGATGGAATCACATAATGACCTAGTTGATATTGTGAAGCAATAAGAAGGTTAAGGTATTGCCTTGCCTTTGGCTCATTCACTTTGGCTAGAGAAAACCATAGAGAAAAGTTCAAAGCCTAACAAAAACCTATCTAAAAAGCCTGTGTTTTGTCTTGTTATTGTATTATTATTTCTGAATTGTTTTCTCTAGTATTTCCTTGATTTATTTTTCTATTGGGATGCTCTGACCCATCAGATACTTCACAAAATTGTACCTACAGGGTATGATGTCATAATGATGTCATATGACTCCATTGATACTCCTGCAAGTATTCTGTTGAAAGTTATGATGTCATGATGATGTCATTTGTTCTGGAATGTTCTGCTCCACAATGACTCACCTCTGATGTCATTACTCCACCTATGGAATATTCTGAATGTTCTGCTCCACTTCTGATGTCATTGCTCCGCTTTTTTACTTACATAATATTCCCACACAAAATGTATATAAGGAGGGCCCATTCTCCCTCCCAAAAATAGGACCTCCCACTTGCAATCATTTGAATCTCATTTTGAGCTACTCACTGTGAAGATTGTTGCTTACAAAGAAAGCCTCTTTGAAGTACCAAGTGCAGGGAAAAGACATTCCCTTGAGATTACATAAGTTTCTTATGATAGAAACTTAGTTTATTTGAGACCAGCTTCTCACCTAGTTTTCTGATATTGACTAACACAAGCTTTGGTCAATCTGATCATTTATGAGACCAGTTCTCACCAC
>NW_024538737.1:0-32281 GCF_016647635.1 Suillus subaureus
GGAACGGTCAAATTATTATGTCGAGTTACGGCGCTGGGTATCTTGACTCATCATCCTATGTGGGACGTGCCCGATGCGAATTACTTGCACGAGCAAAGCAGTGATATGATACAGTGACGAGAAACCAGAGCACTGAACAAGACAGAAGATTATTCGCTCGCCGCCATAACTACAGTCAATAACGAGTCAGAGGGAGTCAAGAGGATCAGCAAATCGACTCACTGGCATTGATCAGATCTCCTCCGCTCTCTTTCAATACTCTGACGGCCTTAGCCCTTGAGCAGTTGACTTGTGCCATGACCAACTCGATGTCTTTAGGATCGACGCCCGTCTCATCAACTGGTCCGTCGTCTTCTGGTGCTTCGAGTTCTGGGATATCGTCGTCATCATCGCCCTCACCGCCCGCACCAGAGGTTTCAAGGTTCATGGCGCCTGCACCTGCACCTCCGGCAGAAGCAAGTTGTTGAGCCGTAGACATTTGAGCTTGCGAGTTCATATCCTCAATCTATGGAAACGAGACATCAACAACAATATATATATCCATCCGTCTTACATACCTTTGCTTCACCAAACACGATATAGCAGTCGCTGTTTTGCGACTTGTAGACATCGGGGGAAGAGAGAACGAACAACACGTTCTTGGGCCTACGGAGGGTCACGCGGGTGATGCTGGGGACCTTCTTCAAACCCAAACCAAGAAGAGCCTTTCGGGCCTTTCGCTCTGAACGAGATTGAATTTTGTCGAGAGCAGCCTGGGAGGTAGGGTCCTCCTCGTGCTCGTGGTCAGAATGGTCCGAAGGGAGTTCCTCAATGGTAGCGCACATCTAGGGGATGCGTCAGTGACGTGTTCTAGTACATCTGAAATGATCATCGTCGATCCATCCAAAGACTCTCATTTCCAAGCAAGTGACGTATCCTGAGGTTTTAAGGTCTGAAATGGTGCTTACCTTTGTTTTTATGAGGTTTTTTGGGTGGATGTGTGCTCGTCGTTGTCAACAGCGAGCCAAGCAGAATCAACCTGTGAACCCGGCGTTTGCCGAAAAAGGCAATACCCGCACTCGCTGGCATATTTGCGCTTCTCATATGAGAGCCACAGAATTATCGTAGGATAACTGCTATTCGGTTATAAAATCAATGCATGGTGATCTCCATGTAATTAACGTCCTCCTTCGCTTCAAATGACTCCATGAGGCCGCCACGACGTTATATACCAGACAGCCCAGTAACTTCCAGTGAGATATAAAGCGACAAGACATTCGCATTACACAAAAACACTCTTGTCCTTCATTCACCACGAGCACAGCAACAAAACATGTAAAGGTGCCTAACACGGCTGAGGCGGCAATCCTTCACCCCTATTGATAATAATATCCAACAGCATTTTAGCGCATTCCACGTGTATACGTGCGTACCTCACTTGCACGTCGTAGTTCTTCCTCCTGAACATATTTCAGACATGACCATACTGGAGTCTCATCATTTTTGCAGCCACCGCTGGAAGGATTTCCATCAGGTGAGGACACTTTGAAAATGTCTGATGATCTGTTTCGTTCACCATCAACTAGTGCGTGATCTACGACTTCGACGCACCCGCCGATGCTAGGTTGATCGGCATCGAGTATATTGCGTCTGAACAGGTAACGGTGGCATTCAGGCAACGATTTGTTCGCTACTGATTGTTGTGCAGATTTTCAAGTCGCTCCCCGAAGAAGAGAAGAAGTATTGGCACTCACATAAGCATGAGGTTTGTCATCAGACCAAGATCTTCCCCTTCATTTGATTCATGCCTCTGCCAGATGGAAAGCGGAATTCTTTGCCTCGAGGTAAGCTTTGGTGGTGCACAGGAGAATCATTTTATTAACCCCTCTGTTAGACGAAAGGTGTTGTTCCGAGTACTTGAGTGGCATGGAATGTCTATGCCTAATCTTTTTGTGGGTGTCGTGAACGACACGGTTGAGCAACCGGTCATGCTGCATTTGCATCATACTTACGGAAAGACGATCCATACATGGGCTTTCGATGAGTTTTTCAGAACTGCCACTTGGACCCTTACACTGGTATTAACCTGCCCAGCGACGAGGCCATCCATCGCCGGGATGAGCGCTCTGTAATTTCGTCCTCAGCGAAGAAGAAGCTGCGTGAAGTTTATTTGCCGGGGTATCAGAAAGATAACAAGACGGATCAATGGGAGGCGAGTGGTACAGGTATAACGTTCAGGCCGTTCCGAAAAAATACAAATTCAAGAACAAGGTCATGCGAGTATTTTATTGGAAATTTGACTGCTGGCATATAACTTGTATTATTATCATGACTAGTCGTGTAACAATTTGAAGTCGGGTGAGAGGAGCCATGTGAGCGCTTGAGCGCTCATTCGGTGCAACGTTTATGTAAAGCTACATAGTAAAACCCTGATCTCCCAGAGTTCATGTCGATAACAGCTCTGTCCCACCAGATCCGCATAATATTAGAAGAGGCTCCAGATGACGCACGACTAGAACAGGCTCTCCAGGCTGTAGACGAATTTGTCCGTGAATGTGCTGCATCTAAAGAGCCAGATGTTTTACTCTTCCGACTGGAAGAGGAACTCCAATCACTCCACAGCGATACAATCACCCACAATTCCCTCCAGCATACTGAAGTGCTACTGGTCATCCTATTCCGTTTGCGCCCCTTGTTAACGTCAATTTCGCTCATCTCTACATGGTTCGACCTAGTTCTTCGTCCCGCCTTACGAGAACCACGGCTTTCCACTCTGGCTGTCAATCACGCCAAGGAACTAATTATCTCAGCAGCAGATAGAATAGACGAAAAGTATCCTGAGAAGGTGGCCGAGTTTCGACGTCGCCTCCTTGACCTTTATGTTTTGGATGTATACAATGAAGGATCTGGTGACGACTTGCTGGAATGGGCCGAACTTGACCAGGAACAGAGGGGGAAAAGATCGCTGTGGAAGTTCAATCTAGAAGATATCCTCGTGAAGTCTGGGTTGTGTCGGCCTCAGGTATTCGACAGATGCACTTTGTCTCATCCAGACGTACTGAAGGATGTGCTTAGGATTTCATGTCCGCAATAAACTACTCCTTTGCAACACCGTCATCACGTCTGCAACTATTGATCCTGCTCAATCGATACACTTCAGAGCCGTCATTCCAGTCCCTTGCAGCAGCACTCGCCGACCATCCTTTGTTAGACAGTCTCCTCAACTCGCTACTGCTGGACAATTCTTCGACGGTGTGCACCATTGGATTGACTGTCATAGTCAAACTTCTCCCTATATTTGCTGTTAAAGCATGTGAGAAGCTGAAGACGATGCTCCCTCGTCTTCTTGCAATTCTTGCAAGAATTATATGCTGGAAGGAGAGATCCGTTCCTAAACCAGCATTTGAGGAGGCTGAGGATACAGACGAAAGTTCTGCGACTGGCGATGCGCAAGCATCGGCGTATAACGAATTCACTGCATCATCTAATCTGCCCTTACGACCTGAGCTCGGCTGGGAAAGGCTGGAGCTTATGTTTAATACCGCATCTTCCGCCCCACCGCCTGGGATTTTTTTTTCCTGCCTCTACTATCTTTTCCCATGCAACTTACTCCGCTTCCTGCGTGGCCCCTCAGCGTATATTAACGATAGGCGCTATGAATCGCCCTTCTCTATTAGTTGGGAAGATGCACTCGATGAGGACAACATAAGGAGCAAATCGGAGGTGCGCAATGGTCATTTATTTTTTGATTCTTATAACTGAATGGAGCTTGCAGTCTCTTTTACGAGGAAGAATTGTCAATGCAAGAGTCATATGGGGAGATTGGACAAAAGAGTTGACAGAACCCGATACGTGGGCCAATTACAGTGTCTCTCGCATCGCGAGCGAGTGCATGATGCTTGACGTGCGAAACACAGCTCTAGGCAGCAAGCAGTTCTGTGCTGACATCGCGTCGGTTGCTGCTGAGTCATCCCTCCTCGAATCAACTACCCTATTTGACGGAGATACTTCAACGGCACCAACGCCTCACCCTGGCTATGTAGAGCTGCCAGCTGCAAAGCCCCGCGTCTCACTGGAGAGCATGATCACCGCGTCCGTTGCACTCAAATCCAATCTGGATGTGGAGATCGAAGCCCCAACGGCCGCCTGGTCATCCCTATTGTTCCCTACAGGGAGCAATTCTCCGACAAAGCGCGCTTTCGATGCGCCGCCAGATCCAAATACTTACAATGGACAACTTCCATCTCACGTTGCACAGGCAATTTCTGGTCTCCAGCGTGAAGTCCTACTTCTGCGAAATGAACTAAACTTTGAGCTTTGGCTTTCGCGGGAGAACGTAAAACACATTGGACGCCTTTACCAAGATCGGATTTTGTCCAAAAATGCAGAAGTTGAGCAACAGGGGCTGGTGTGTGTCTCGTACCCGAATTATTCAACTTGCTGATCATCATGTAATAGTTCAACAAGTTACGCCACTACAGGGCCGAGGTCCAGCGGTTAGATCGCCAGCTGAGGGATCACAGGGAACAATCATCATCTGCAAAAAACAAATATGCTGATTGGAATACTGAACTGCAGAGCAAGCTGAAAGAGTTTCGGGAGGAGAAGAAGGCATGGGTCTTTGAAGCTGCTTCGCTACGAACGGCGAAGAAAGAAGCTCAGGTAGAACTTCATTCGACATTACGATTATGTACTAATTCTTACCCAGGCTCTTTTTGCTGCTCAAGGACAATTGCTCGCGGATGCAGTAAAACAAGTATTTGAGCTCCAGACTCAGAGAAAGGAAACCCAGCACAAAGTTGACCGTCTAAGGGATTATGAGCGACAGATCGAGCAGCACATTCGCATGCAACGTCTCTGGTTCGACTTCTTCACATTGGGTTCCGCTATGATGTTCGCTGACTTGTTTGTAGGGATGGAGACTTCCAGAAGTTCAATGACCGGGCTGAAGAGCTCCAACAGCTAAGAACGCAATTTAAGCAGGTGGAGCTGCATCTGGAGAGTTATCAGAAGACATTCGAACAAATGAGTGAGGACGCTCGGTACGAATTTCATTTGCTTTGCATGCATCCTGAACAAAACATTGTTGTAGGAGCCATCGACGACAAAACCAGGCACTAGAAGCCCGTCTTTCTCTACTTCAAAAGAGATGTGATGCCTCCCGACGCCTTCCCGAAGCTGAGATAGCAGCATTCATGGAAGAGAAGTCGGAGCTTGGTGCAGCCAACGCCAGGTTGAGGGATGAAAACGCCGATCTAAAAGACGAGATGGGGGAGATGAGAGCAAGGATGGAACTTATGAAGGCTCAGATTGATGGACATAAAGGCCTGATTGCCGAAACGCGATCCATGCCAGCATTATGAATCCTCGAATGTGGAGGAGGATTTTCTTACCTTGGAATTGGATTCCTGGTAAAAGCGGTGGCTTCGAGAAAGTTTTTGATGCTGATATTCAAGCTGAGGCAAGATCTAGTTACAACCTTAGTAATTACTGATGTACATGTTTAGGAGGAGTCCAGTCACGCGAATTGCGTCCGCGGAATCAGCTGTTCGCAGCTCTACGAATTTCAAAAGACGGGTATATGCTAACAGTACTTTTGAATCATGATCCTAAAACCATATGGCTCCAGCCGTCTGATGCACTTGGGGTGTGGTCTCTTCTATTCCCCATGTCGGGGTCAGGCCATAACGAAGCACTATCCCGGGCTTGAAATGATACAGCATGGTTCTCATTGACGACCTCCGAAGGCGAGAAAACCCTACTCTCCAAATAGGCGAGTAGTACATCTCCCGCGACAAGAGATCAACCATCTCACAGGAACTCGTCAATTTTGATTTACTTCAACACCACAAGCAGGTCTACGCTTCACCTCCACGTTCCGGTCTAACCAAGATGTCAGCTTTGTCAAATTCTCCTTCCATTCGCCCACGACTCAGGGTAGAGCTGAAAAAGATAATGCAGTCTGTATGACTAAGGCCAACTCTAAAAGAAATAAGCCAGCAGAAATAGCCATCTTGCGTTCTACAACGGAATGGCAAGGAAGGTTCGCATTAGGTTAGGCCGGTACGTACCCCAGCTGCAGTGAAATGGAAATGTCCAGCACACGAGGGCATATAATTTCAAGCAGGCAGGATTGATATAGACATAGCGTCAGAGGAACATGACGAATTACACAACATTCACGTCTCCATCTTCATATTAATTGCTTGAAAGTGCTCAGAGAGCTCCCAGGAAGGAAAATATCTTCAATGTCAAGTTCCGAACGAAGAAATTTTGACCACTGCATTGTTTATACCCAGAAGATGCATTGACATGGCTGTAAACAGTTAACACGCTGTCGTTCGCTATTGGTGATCTTCCCATACACTAGGATCTCGGGGAAGTAATAGAGAAGCACCTACTGCGAGAAATGCAATTACCATCAAGAAGTAGTATATCAACCAAGCATTATGCCCTTCCTGCATTGAATAAGAGAAGACCGAAGCCGCAGACGCTGGGGCAATGATCCTTGCTCCTGTGTTAAACATTTGGACGATTCCATTGGTCGCTCCGAGCGAGGCACGATTGGGAGCAGCTGCTCTGACGAATAATGCTAGGCAGGCTATGGGTTCTACTCAGTTCAGTAGAATGCACAAAGTACTGGATTTACATACGGTAGCACATGATCAGGCTGATCGTCAGCGCATGCTGGATGGCAATACACAGCCACACTGCCCAACCTATCCCATGGACTCGAGCCAGAGTATTGATCACTGGAAATAAGATGACGGTGGGTATGCTGGAACTAATGCCAGTGATATAGATAGCTCCTGCACCGAAGCGATCATGTAAACGAGCGAAGAAAACCAACTGAACTACGACCTGTGCGGCACTTGATGCCGCAAGTATAGCGCCGATGCGAGGAGGATCAAGGGAAAGACCGCCAAGTGCAATCGGTGTCGCATAGAAAATAGGTAGGACTGAATTAAACGCAATGCGAAACAGGCCCATGGTGGCATTACTTGCTGTTACGGCCGAAACTTTCGGTGTCAACAAGGCGCGCAGCGGAAGCGGCTTTGATTGGACTTCTTCAAGATGGGCTTCTCCAGTATTAACGAGCACATTGCTCGACAGCTGGCGAGGCTTTGCGTATGACTGTCGGAAGCATCTTCTTTTGACTAGCTCCCAAAGTGGTGTCCTGGTTGAAACGCTCTTGTTACCACACTTAGTGTGATCCAGATATGTGTTTCCAACATCACGCTCACCTCTTTAAGACCGAAATACGTGACTAGCCAAACTACTGATATAAAAATTGTCGGTATAGAGCATGGTAAGAGATATGGGTAGGTTTTCAGGAGTTCTGATCGCCCAAAGATATCAGGGAATCTGTCTGCTGGTCGGGAGAGCGATCCCCCAATGAGTGGTCTAGATATCATAAACCTCAGCGCGAGAGTAAATGTACTGTACCATGCCTACCCAACTACGGCTCCGATCATCCACGGAATTGGCATATAACTGTATGCCTTGGGCATATTGGTTGCGTCAGTGATGTCCATCACCATGCTCTCGATGACACTACTGCTCGCGTCAAATGCTCCGCAGACAACACGACTGGTCAAGAATATCAGTAATTGACGGTCACAACTACTATTCGATATTTAACACGCTGACCTAACCACCAGACCAAGGAAGGTCTTCGACAGCCCAAACAAAACCATCGAAACAAAAAGTGCTAATAGAGCTGTCAGTATTACAGGCTTCCGCCCAATGTGGTCAGACAGTTGACCCCAATGAAAAATAGTCAGTGCATGAACTGCATAGTATGACGATTGCTTGGGAGAATATCAGGAAAGAAGGAAGGGGCAGGAACGATGAAGACAAGCTTACAAGGATGCCGACATAGTAACCAACCTGGGATTCGTCTCCGTGAATCACTCCAATGTCTCTAATGAGCTTGACAAAGTTCCGGTTGTGGTCAGATTCAAGACCAAGCAAAGGGAATATACTCACTTGGGGTATAAACGGGGTAAGGGTCTGAGAGGCAAGAGGATCTGACAGCTGCGAGAGCAGTATAATCCATAATTGGTCCCAGGGTAGAGGTGTCCTAGTCGTTGGCTGCTCCGGTCGTTGTAGAAGAGATGTCTCCTCGTCATCCTGCAGCACTATCATGGTGATACGAGAAATCTAGACAGAGGGAGAAGAGGCGATTGCGCGACAGCTGTCTCTAAAATTACCCTTATCCACCATAGAGCCGCTGCTGGAACTGTACAAGAAAATGCTATTTAGGGTGAATTGAAATGGATTGAGATAGTCTAAGACTGCCTCACGCATGGCGGCGGGAAGCTACGGTTCAGAACTTGAAACACGTGTTGAGGCTGCGATAAGGAGTCCACAAGAACCTGCTTTCTCTCAGATCAGTGACAGGAATGATTAAAAGCGTCACACGCGGACATAATAGTAGGCACCTCCTATTACGCATGTGGCCCCGTATAGCCGCCTGTGGCCAGGAGGTAGGTACCCCGCAAGTACTGTCGCCCAGAGGATCTCAGGCCTATGCCAGTCTTAGGCTAACCCTCACCTGCCACACGAGATGAGATTAAAATGAGTAGACATAATAAAAAAAACGACGTTAATTAAAGGATCAGTTACGACGCTGGGTGCTATAGCATGAGGCGCAAGCACTGCTGGATTAATTACGTCTACGGATGACACCGATACGTTGGCAAGGCGATAACGTATATACCCACTGTCGCTAATATCATTGAAACTAATACAGTGATACTCTGTCTATCGTCTATGTAATATATTGTATTGTCTGCACTGGCAGTTTACTGGCTCGCCACCGTGGTTAATACCAATGGTCGCAATGTTCCTTTCGAGTCCACCGTTATTGTTCGCTTCCATAAGCCCTTTCGTCGTTTCTTCCACTATGATCAATCCACAGGCCATTGTGGGTGCTGAAGATAACCACAAAGTGGTCTGTCCACGGCCCTAACTCATTTAAAGGACGCGGGTCTGTATGGTAGCCATCAATTTCGTCTCACTGAACGCTCTCCCTTGTCCTCACGCCACTGTTTACTATGTCGTCTGACCGTATTGTGCGTCTCGGCCCCAAGCTCACTCTCAGGTTCAAGACTTCCTCTCCAAAACCAGCAAATTCAGATTCGTCTTACCAGAGCTCTGTCTCGGCGTGCCCCCCAGTAGAGGCCCCACGAAGCCAGAAAAAGAGATCTCGAGATGCTCGATATGAAACCGACACTCCTGTCATCCCTTCCTCTGCCATACCGCCCACGCGCGCCATAGTACCATTGAGGCGAAAGATTACTACTGCGACGGATGGAAAATCGGTTGTTGGTCATTCACAGAACAATGAAGCAGTGGGTTGTGGTTATAGGGACGATAGCTACGCGTCGGAGCACCTCTCCCAAGATTGGGAGATGTCAACTCCAGCCAACCCTCCTGGCGCGCACGTTCCTACTCAATTTCTTCAACTGCAAGATGACTGGGAGATGGAATATTGGTGAGCATTTTATTCCTTTTTCAATGGTACGGGAGGCTGATGTCATGTCACAGATAGGTTTGGGTTGTACTATAGAAGGATTAGGAAGGGAAGTCTCAAGGGCAGACTGTTGAGGGAATCGTAGGTGTACAAGCGTAGGCGCTAGTGTAATGGTGTCGGGAAATGTACGTCACTGAATATCTTTTCGGACAAAGCATGGTCGTATCATCTCGCGACGGTCCGTGCAAGCGTTTCGATCGCTTGCCCCCCGATTCTCATATCTGAAACATGACTCACTTGATCGGTCCTCGTCGATTTTTCATATTTCCGCACAAATGCTTGCAGGTGGCGTGCTCAACAGTAGTACTGGTGAGTTGCTGCATCTGCTAATGATTACCGTTAAGTACGTCAAATTTCCAATTCCGGTTCTTAGCCATGGATCTCCATACTCTTCATAGTATGGGCATCGGGGCCTCAGCGTGCGGCTCTTTAGCTAGACGATGAGTCGCGGCTTAGGTGCGAATATGATTGTTGAAGTCTCACCATTATGAAGCTCTTGTTCTGTTTTCCTATTACTTCCTGGAGCCGCTTCAGCGATGTCCATACTTCATGAACACCTGACCGACGTTCTCTGCGCGCATATGTTGCATGACTCCAGGATGTACTCTTGTGGCATCCGGTGATTAGGTATAGAACACGATTCTCGATTTCCGATTGAGGATGATTTCTAGTGAAGTCGAACCAACATTCTGCATTGTCTACGACTTTCTCCGGGAACTGACGATGATTCTGGAGTTCATAACATCGGCACTCTGGAAGGACAAGGTATGCCCATTCCTTGGATGTTGCCTGGCATTCATGCTTGACCGTATTGCCATTAGGGATGGTGTCACTTTATAAATAATGAGCTAGTTCGAAGAATGTTGATTGAAGGAATGCTACCTACTTATCATGGTACGTCCAAAAACCCTTTGAATAACGCACCAGCCAGTTTGATATGAGCGACCCAGGGTTTTCATCATATGAGAATGTGGCAATCTCTTCACGATCCACATGCACTTGTCGAAGATAATTTGATACCCTGTGTCTCGATGAAGGGAGTCACAAGGATCAATTGAACAACACGCTGAACCTGCCATGTGAAGTGATCATGCCAACATCTCAATCCTTATTCCTTTGGACTGACACTCCTATGCGAGATTGATGTCCGGCTCTGGATGCCATAGAGGATAGCCGAAGCCTCGTTAAAGTAGGAGTCTTGCGCAAACTTCGCACTCGTCTTGTTTGTTGTGCATAGTTGGGGATACGAGATTAGGGGTATTACCCAAATTGCCTGTCGGGTGAGGACACGTGATTCAGAGCATTTGAGGTTCACCGTGACGCAACAGCACTTTAGAAGTTTCAGCAGAGAGTTTCCTAACATGCAGGGCCTATGATGCTAGAGCCTCTATTTTGCCACTTGTTTCGAGGTTTCCAGAAAACTTTCGTGCGATTATTATAAATTGCTGACACGGTCATGAATTAGCAACTCAACTTTTTCAGGGTCCTTTCTCGCCGTCACGGTAGCTCCGAGTCTCATATGAGCCAAGTGCTTTGCACAGCGTCATCATGGTGTGTCGTTCTGTGAAATTTGAGACAAACTAAATTCTGAACTAGTGGAGAAGGAGTAAGTTCCAGTATCCACCCTTGCGTGTCATAGTGCTCCTCAATACTCGTGGATTCTGGCAAACCATCATGTGCATGGGCAGTAGAATAATATATGGTAGGTCGACCAAGGAATTGGAAAGGTTCTCAATATAAAAATGGCCCAATTCTCCGAGTCGATGCGGCACAATGTTCCTTTGCCCAACCTTGAGGATATCCCATAGGACGTTCAGCGACTGGTGAGATGTGTCATTCTCGTAACCTAGGACTGCCGGTCTGTATGCTGATACTTTGTTCATATTATCGTCTATGCATTGCCTGTATAAGCTAGCAGATCATCCATTGGACCGACACAGTGGTCAATGCTAGTGGTCGCAATGTGCTTCCGCATTGACCGTCATTGTTCGTTGTCTATCGTTCTTACCACCATGATCAATCCACAGACCCTCACAGATGTGGCGATTGATACCATTCATGGCATTGTCGAGTCCAGCGTCGCAATTGCACTGTGGGTGTTTGAAGGCAACCACACAATGGTGCATCCACAGCCGTAAATAATTTTTAAAGGATGTGGGTCGACAAGGTAGCTACCAAGCTTACCCCACTGAACACTGCATTGCAGAAAAAACATTTACTTCCTACTGCCTTATCCTCACACTACTCTCCATAATGACTCTACCTGGAAAGGTGATCCGAATCAACGAAAATGCCACCATAAGGCTTATGCCCACAAATCATCTTCCACCACGCCTGAAACGCCTTCTGCAGCGTCAGCAGGACTCCAACATTTCTGAGCGCTCTGACTCGGCACTCCCACCCGTAGAGGAGCCAGCCTCAAGCGCAGCAATAAGTCAGGCTGAACCAAACATACCTGCTATAACACAGTCGCCTTCCCATCGGAAGAGAAAGACCCGGAGGAGTAGAGAGAAGGAGAACAATATTGCATCACCCATCGCCTTAAAACGCCGTCACCGTATTCGCGCAAGGCTTGACCATGGTACAGCCTCCACCACACATACTACTATCGATTAGATACATACGATACCTCAGAGCTGCTTGACCTTGTTTCCCGTGTCTGAGACACGGTTTGTTTGATTTATGCTTAATATTCATGGACTCTCTATTTTGCCATACGAGTGGTGTACTCAATGAGTAGCTTCCTCTGCTAGTCATTTATTATGTTATATGACGATTACCTATGGATTCAGGCTATGTAGCGTCAATTGCAATCAAATTCTAACGGTAGCACGAACCGAATTCAAATGAGGCAATCGTCACTTTCGAACCTCTAACTCCCTTAAGCTTAGTCTACTCCCCTGAGTTTCCGATTGTTCACAATACACTTCTACTCTAGTCTTTTAGTTTCATATTCTTCAATCAAATGTGAGCGAATCTCCGTGAACTGGGGGACTCCATCATTGATTCAAGGATATTTTCACTGTACTCCGAGGCTAATGAGGACGGCGGTGGTGACTCGGACTGTGAAAGTATTGGTATGCTCTAAGGCAAACCCCAACTCACGAATATTCGGCCAATCGGCTGCAACATCTTTGATGGGCATATCATCAATATGGTATCCCGTGGTGAATGGTTCACCCTTGCTGTTGGACTCCGAGATCCGAGTCGAAGAAAACCGACGCATCCGAGACAGGAACGGATAGAGAGGTAGCCTACGAGCACAAGCACAAAATCGGACCAAGGCGAGCGACGTTTTGACGTCGGCTCGCGTCCTGCATTGTTTTCATGTTTTTCTTTGATATAATAACCAGTTGGCAATGTACTTACTATAAAAGCGCCTGCAGTAGCACACGGACATCTCTGTTCTTTGGAAGAGACCGAGATGTGAGTTAGAATTTCGTTATCGATACTTATAGAGTGTAACGCGACGTAGTGTACTTGTCCTTACAGCGTTCAGACTTCCTACCTTTGTATATTCACCAGACTTGCCTTGTTTTTGTGCATCATTAGGAATAGATCTACAAGATCAGGGGCATTACCCAAGTTGCTTATAACCGACTTGGGTCACGTGAAGGTATTTTTTTCGGGGAATGTGGAGTCGCTGTCGGACTAGGTTACAACCACAGCACTCAAAAGTTCCAGGCTTCCTGCTTTTGAGAGAGGATTTCTTACGATGCATGACATATGATGCGAGAACTCAGAGCTGCGCCTTCTTCGCTTGTCTTAGGGTCTCCACAAACCTTGTGCGCAATTCATTTACTGCTCCGAACGCTCTCGGACACAGCCACGAATTAGCAACTGGCTTTTTCAGGGTGTCCTACCCTGTTCTTCTCACACGAGCCAAGTGCTTCGCAAAGCGTTATCCTGGTGTGTCGTTTAGTGAAGCGAAACGAGCTGAAGTCTCAGAACAAGTGGAAAATTCGAGCATCTGCCCTTGCATGAGTGCCCCTCAGTGCTCACGGATTCCGATAAATTAAAAGCATTACTTCTGTTGCTGCATCCTCCTTGCAGTCTTCCCTTCAACCGTTCTCTCTTCTCTTCACATAATGCTGGACCTAAGATCACGCCTGTTCGAAATTCAACTCGGCAATCCAATACAGTACGTTTCCTTGCCGTCTTAAACTATAGCCAGTACTTTTCGCAGGTTGTACTATATGCTGACCATTATAACATGTATTCACAGACAAGAAAATTGATACATGGAGTATGCTGTTGACTTTTCAATACGAGGTCGAAGAAGAAATTATTGATAATTATGTGACGTAGGTCCTAGGACCAAATGCGACACCTTGACGAACATGGGGGGTAGAATAATATATGGGACATTGGACGAGGGATTGAAAAAGTAGTAAGTACTCGATTAAAAATGACCTATTCCTCCGAGTCGATGCCGCATTGCATTCCTTTGGCCAACCGTCGACGCGTCAACCTTGCGTGAATCCTACAGGACGCTCAGCAGTTAGTGAGGTGTATTGTTCTTGTAACAAAAATCTAGGACTGATACTTGGTTCGTGAAGTCGTGTGTGCATTGCCCGAACCAGTTGGCAGATAACTCACTGGACTGTCGCGTGTAGTGGTCACTGGTCAATGCCAGTGGACACAACGTGCCTCCGCCCCATGATTGACCGACAGTGTCCACCTACAAAAGTGTCTGCTGTTCTTACCACCAGGATCAATCCACAATCCTCACAGATTTGGCGATGAATACCCCCATGACGTTGTTAAGTTCAAGTCCGCTGTGAATGCGAACACAAGCACACGACGATGTGCCCACAGCTCTCAAATATTTAAAGGATACTGGTCTAGAAGGTAACTATCAAGCTCTTCCCAGTAGTGAACGCTACATCGCAGAACAAGCCTTCACTTCTTACCTTGTCTTCACTCCTAACTACCATGATTCCCGGAAGAATTATTCGAATCAACGACAAGGTCACCTTAAAACTTTGGCCCAGGCTCGAGGGCCAGGTCATCAAGAGCACCCCATTATTCTCCTTGAAATTCAAGCCGATGACAGTTTCTCCGTACTATCCCAACCTGCACCCGAACGAGTTAGAACCTGCTATGCAACAAGTGGTCATCACGATATCGCCCTTGGCCAAGGCGACCAAGGACGATGAAGAATGCTATCAGCAGGACGCTGACGATCAAGAAGACTATCAGTACGACGAGGATGAGGATGATGAGGATGACGAGGAAGATAACCTCAGTACTAGTTGTGATTCATCAGAGGATCAGGATGACAGCAGCTGGGAATGCTCACATCCCACTGGAGGTATGTATCACATACTTTTTGCAACTGTTTTTTTGGAACTGACGACATTTTATAGACCTACCCTGCAGTGAAGCAGGTTCAGAAGACATCAAGGACTCTGATTATTCTACCACCGCAGAAGTAGGACGGAAGAGGAAGAGGGAGGACTAGGTGTCAAGAAGTGTATTATATTTGGGTCAGGAACTCATGGAATGTCAAGGCATTGGACTCAGATACGGCATGGTCATCGATATATCTAAGCTTATGGACTCGTCATGCACCTGGTGTGCTCGACTACATAGTAGCAATGAGTAGCTGGGTCTGCTAGTTATCTGTTATTGTATACATCTGGGTATCCTCACTCTTTATCGCATGTGTCATCGTCCCCCACGGTCTTGTAATATTTTAATCCATGCACGCAAGCTTGCCGCAGTCGAAACGACGTTCAGAACTTTTAAATGCATCTTGAGGCTGGGGTTATGAATTTTCAAGTGTTGTCGTGACTAAAGATGAGACCTTGAAATAATAAATTATATATAGCTGGCATACGAGCGTCCTTCCCGGATTTGTAGATCGGACGATCTGATTACCGCGGATGTTGATCTGTGACCAACTTCGACCCCAGAACCGACGGCAAGGCAGAGCCGCGGGGACGAGAGATTTCTCCTTCATTCTTTCTACCATCTCGATTCAAACAACTTATCATCGCTTACATTTTTTGATGAACGCCGTATGCATGCTCTATTACCATTGAAGAAACCGCAACAGGAATCTCAAATATTGGAAGGAGGTAACCCCCTATATCGATAATGCACAATTATCATCACTGGTATACAAGACCCCCATCTAAGTGGACCTTTCTTTTACACAACAAGCATTGTTTTTGATCCCTCACTCTCAGGACACCCTACGCTATCAAACACTCACATAACCGCAAACTGTTCCACGACACCCTTCACAAGCTCCGCATCAGGTCTTTCAACCTCTATCACGCGGCGCTCCATCGTTAGCAGCGTCTTGAAGGCTTCAGGGAGTACTGAGTCAAAGTCGAACCCTGACACGCCATCCAGCGCGCTCGTCAGAGTCACCGCCTCAGAAAATTTTGCGGGGTGTGCGGTGGAGAGGATGATTTGGATGGTGTTGGGCGTGGGCGAGAGGACACCTGCGACGTGCAGCCCTACTGCGCTGTGTGGGTCTGTCGCATTCCTTTGGCCAACCATCGACACGTCAATCTTATGTAAATCCTACGGGACGTTCGGCAGTTAGTGAGGCGTGCTATCCTTCTAACAAAAAACATAGTACTGATACTTTCGGTTTGTATGTGCGTGCATGTGATTTATTTATTGCCCATTTGGCCCACCATAGCCAAGAGACGAGCGCGATATAGATATCAGCAAGTGACGAGTCCACAGGATGCGGAGAAGAGAAGACGAGAAGTACAAAACAGCCATATGGCATGAAGGTGTACGAGATAGCAAGGTAGAACAAGAAAAGTAAAGAACACGACATATCGACGCTATCAGCTACAAGTCCTGAAGTGGCCTTACAAGCAAGGCCACTTCAATTTACAGAAGACCTGGTGGCTGACGCGGACGAGCGGGACTGCACAATATCCAGACCCGTGACTACGACGTATAATGCATTACCTACCCACGAAGTTGTCTCTCATTACACCTTGACATTCACTCACGGACGCTTCCTGGATGATCATTTCACCTTCTGTCTGACGAAAGTGGTTATTACCGCAACAGAATAGAAATCTGTTTGTCCTGGACTGCGCAGGTTCAAAACCTGTTGACAAATGATTTTTCCTTCTTATCATATCTTGACATTTATTCATGAACAGTTCGGACATTCATCTCAACTTCCTCCTGGCGAAAGTGGCTAGTAACCACAACAGAATAGAGGTCTGTTTCTCCTGAACTGTACGGGTTCGCAACCTGCCGACAAACGATTTTTTTCTATTAGAACACGCTTTGAAGATTCACTCGTGGGTGAGTTCCTCGCAGGTGCATCTTAACTGGTCCTAGCCAAGTGGTTACCGCAACAGAGTCAAAATCTGTTCTTCTTCAAGTTGGACTGGACAGGTTCGAAACCTACCCACCACAAGGTTGTTTTTACTCCAAAGTACGAGTTTCAGGAACGTAGAGAGGATATGCCAACGCAGTCGCAGTCAATTGGGCGGCCCTGGATTTTGTGGAGATATTGGAAAGTCGTGTATGCCATGATGGTTGCTCCGTATCGGACTGCGCTCCTGTGGGTATGAAATGAGTCGACACCATGAAGCATAAACCAAATCACACATACTAAGGGAAACATCCGATGGAACATTTGTCTCATCGTAATCAGGTGAGCTCGGAATGGTTGACATTGTTTCAGCAAGTGGGAGTTGAGTGGGACTCTGGGCGGTCGTAGTAAGTCAGGACCCAGCTGGTAACAGCCCCTAACTTCGCAGAGCTTCAATCTTCTACCCCTAAATTGCAGTATCACAGCCAAACGCGCTAAACTGGAAGTTCCAGATTGATCACCAGGAGTGGTGATTTATATGCGTGCACAAGACTGACGTGCACTGAGACTCACAGATTCGAACAAGGAATCAACGTTGTCAACGGTAATATACACGTGCATTACAGTATCAGTCATGCCACACGGTTACACTACATGATAAATCAATGTCCCATCAAACCCCGCTCGTCGAATTCAGCGCCCAGTCTTTAACAAGTCCCTGAGATTGTCGCTCAGAGTAGGCATGGCTATCTTCGACAGAGACACCTTTCCCTCTGATTCAGAGGCAGATGTACCTCGTCGCCGTAGCACACTACTCGTAGAATCAGTGGCTTCTTCCGCTCGCCTTCTGTCAATGTCTGCAACGAGCTGAGCAAATGATAGGAAGAGGACCTCCGCTTGGGCAAGAGTAGAATCGAGTTCAATGGTCATGCTGAGCTCATTGCAATATTTCAGGATCTCGTCGAACTGATCGAATACTCGGTTAGAGAGGAAGTCGCATGACATGCAATCAAGGCACAAACCTCTACAAGATATCGTAGAATCATATCACGATGAGACTCCAAGATTGCTAAAGCGACGAAGAGAATGAATTCGTTGCTGTAATAGTCCGTCCACAACACTTCCCATAGGCGCAAGACATCGTCAAAAGGGAATTCACGTTTGAAAGCAATGAGGACCCATCTGTGATAAACAGCGTCAGGGATGCCTTATCAGCAAGCTTCAGTGAAGACTTACCGGAAGCAGAAGAACAAATTGAGACCGTCAGTTTTTTCTGCAGCAGATGAGAGTCAGATAGTTATAAACATAGAAAACAGATTTAGTGACCTAAATGTCGATATAGATCAGGATCCATCACACAGATCAGCTCTTGGAGCGTCGAGAGCTGCTTTTTCATTCCACTCTGATCCCGAAGGAAATTTTGAATCTATTGGAAATGTTAGAGACAGGATCTTCATCAAGTATCAGATACACTTGCCATACGATTCATTACTTCCACAAAACACCAGAAGGTCAGCTCCTCATCGGAACCCATTACAACGTACAAAGGAGCGCATAGGTCCGACATGCCCTGTACATACCCTGTTTTCTCTCATCAGATACTGTATATGAATGTAATATTTTAAATGCGCTCACCAAGCTCTTTGTTGTAGAAATTGTATGTGAGCAGAATGCCTGCGAGACGATCGATGTGTTCATTACTGGGAGATTGTGCACCGATGTCCGACATCTGAGGAGAGATCGTCGTGTACCGACGGTTTCCATTCGGGCCATTGTCAGCGGTATCCTCATAGGAAGTGGAGAAGAGTGGCTGAGTGCGGTCTGTGCGGCGACAATCTACATCGATGCGATGACGTTCTTCGAGGACATCTGGTCGGTCAAAGACCTCGGGCACACCACACCACTCATCTTTGATCTCACGGTATCGCTTCCTACAGAATGAGTCAGAAGGCATGGATCTGGTGGTGGAGGCAACATCACCTCTTCTCCTCCCATTTCGCTTCCCTCTCACTACCAGTGATGTCCCAATCGTGAACACCAAGTATGAAGGGCCACACTTTCTTCCTGAGGTTCCCATCAGGAGTGATGCCCCTCCTGAAAACTTGGCGCCTCATCTCTTCAAGCCTAACTTTCGGTCGTCCATCTTTATCAAACCACTTCGCCCAAAGCGCCTCGTCTATCGGGTGTGCCGGGTCTCGAGAGGTTTTGGGAGAGGGAAGGTTGACCGTGGAGTGAAGAAGCTCGAACACGCCCAGCGGGGATATCTCCTCGACCACATTCGAGGAGGAAGGTAGTGCCTGAGCCTCTCGTTTACGTGCCCGATCGCCTTCTTCAGCAACTATGCGAGCCCAGCGTGCAAGATACACCCTCGCACTCTCAAACTCACCAACGCCCCCTTTCTCCACCCAACTACCCCATTCCAAGTCGCCGTTGGCATTGACTAGACTCTTGACAGGGTCTGGGAGATGTGGGACGATTGGCTTAGCGAGAGGATGAGAGAGAATGTTTTGCGCGGCGTGGCGTGTCGCTCTAGTGATATTTGAAAAGGATTGCAGCAGCGCCATCCGTGCTTGTGAGCTGGACTGTGTGGTCGATATGGAGGGTGGGTAAAGAGAGCGATGCAAAACAGATGAACGAGGGACATATGAGTTAGGAGGTGCATTTGCAGGAACATCAGATAATGGACGTGGTCGCCTGTGAGCAGGTACAGGTGAGTGCGAAGAAGCATACGATGACTGCGCAAGGATATCGTCCACAGCGTCGTCGTCAAATATCTGAGTGGTATGCGTGTCGAGGTCGGCTTTAGATGGGTCGACGATGAATAAGGAAGGTTGTAATGTGGAGCGGAGTAGGTGGGCATAAGATCGCAGACGAGAGAGCAAATCCTCGCCTCCCCAGGAGTTTGTGGGTCGAGAAGATGATGGTGATGATGTGGAAGGAGGGTATGCACTAGCGGAGTTGCGCCCAGTATGTCGAGATGGTATTGTCATTGAAAGCGATTCGTCATCATGGAAGTACAGAGTTGGGAGTGTGGAACTGTTTATGAGGTTTATACCGATGGTACCATCTGTTAGTGATTGGTTTAGCCCTATCAACGTCCAAAGATAACATGAGGACGTACACCATGATGAAAGGGTAGGTGGATGGACAAGAAGAGAGTATATCGAAGTCAGAGGAACCGAGAATGCATAGGACTCTGGTCTTTGTGTAGGAAGGTCAATCAGAACCGCATCTTTGGATGGTGTAAGGTTTTCGGGTTCAAACAGAGAAAAAAGCTGCGGACCTTCATCCTCCTCATCTAGTGTGGCCTTCTCCTCAATCTTCACAAACTTGTTCCATTCGTCGGTTCCCTTCTCACAAAGCAGTGTCTCTGGAATCCATGCAAGCAAATAGATAGGATTGATAGCCTCCTAGATGGCAGAAATGCATGAGCGAGAAATGCGAGACAAGACCTAGCTACTCACGCGCTTAACAAGAGCTACAAAACCTGGGATGTTATCTCTAGCGTATGCGGTCGGATTAACGTAGACCTTGGATTTGCTATAGAGAAGGCGGTATTTGCTCTCCTCCTCTGCAGAAGGGGATAATGAACCACTGCTCTCGCTTTGGGTGCGCTGAATCTCGACCATGGAATCGGACTAATAAGAGGGGCTTGAGTCAACATACCATAAAGCCAGCCAGTGGCGACTCACTGAAATTATGGACAAGGAACCGTCAGAGTAACAGGCACGATGATTCTTGCCCACAAGCATCAGTACTTGGGCCGCAAACTGCTATTCAGTGTTCGTTCGCTGCGGGCTGCGTGTTACAGAAATGTACTGAGTGCGAATACACCAAGTCTCCATTTGTAGCCCTCCCGCAGTTTGCCACAATTCCAGTACAAATTTCAAAAAAAGTTGTTTTCACTTCGTTTAGCATCTATGGACTACGGAGACATCACAATACCGACTACGCTTTTGGAAGTACACCACAGGAAAGAACGTTCTTCCTGAGCAGGTCTTTTTACCAATTATGAAGAAGATTCCGTCCAGGATGAATATTCCCCTCTAAACATCGACAATAATTGGAATCAGTCAAACAATCGTGACAGTAGCGCACAGTGACAAATATGTTGCCAACGAGGTTAGTATCAGACTGCGGAGCTGTTTGAGAGACCCTTCCTGTAAGTTAGAATACAAGATCTTGCAATTTCATTCGCTAAACACCAAATGGGTTTGATCCGCGCGCATGCGCAGTGCGCTTGCACTCAACATAGGCGTAAAGGCGTTCACCCCACAAGTTACAACATCAAGAGAGCAAGTAAAATGATGGTATGACGAACACTCTAACACAACAACGTTTATTTTTGGTACGACCACACATTCCGGAGCACTACAAGAACAAACCATCAGTACAGTTCAGACAAATTCCTCATAGAGAACAAGACTTACAACCCGCCTTCGTTGCTAGCCGGTTGACAGAGTCATCACCCTCCCCTTGTGATCGCACTTGTCCGCAGAGTGCAAATGAGGTGTAAGTGTTCAGGGCACGACCGTTAGCATCAACATCAGCGACGTTGATCTGAACTGAAGCGTGGTCCTTGGAGGTAATCAGGCGGTCTGAGCCATGGATGGGTTAATGCTCTAAGACGATATTTGGCTCAAAACATACTGGTGGCTGCACACTTGCGGGGGACGTAGAGGTCGACGAGAACACCCTAATACCAAGGTAAGCTGTAAGATTAGGGTGTAGCATGACGACAATACAGACCTGGTCGTTTTCCATTGCGAGATCGAGATTTTGGCTATGGTGTGCGATGTGCAATCTACAGGGATGATGCGTGGGATAGTTGTGAAGCAACTGTACAGTTAGTGCCACGTGGCATGCGATTACGTAGTATTTCCCCCTTAGGACCATGCTTTTGGCTTTTAGACGGACATTACAAAGGTCGAAAAGATACACGTATATTGTTTGTGTACTGTACCGTATCGTGACATGCAGTTTGAAAACGAAGCAAGAGCATCAGGAGGACAGGACTCGAGGTACGATAGTACCGGAAAAGAAATTCGAAAGATGGTAATGCAGATATAATGATAACAGAGATCGGGTGCGACTGTCAAAGTAGGGCTCTATAAAGCAGGAGCAACGAGCAGAGATCGGTGGTACGGAAGCGCAGCGAGCAGGTACAAATAAATACTATTTCAGATACAAAGAAAGCCCGATAAGATCAGCTATTGCTGATCCAGGGCGGAGCCTAGTCCATGGCGAAAGCGAAAATAAAGATCGTGCAATGGATGATTGGGCAGTCGTGGCAGGATACATGGTGTTCGTTGAGATGGCGCAATGGATGCTGAAGATGGGCGCGAGTAATCCTCGCTATTATAGGAAGATGCAGGTAAGATGGCGGTACAAGTGCTTTGCAGATGGCAGAATATTGGACGATGGCGTCAAAAACGTGTGGCCACGCATGAGTCAACGAAACTATGAGGGGCTATCGGCAGCTCCGTGCGGAAAGACTGGCATGAGGTTGTGGAAAGTGACTCGCGTGGGGTCGAAAGGCACCCTAGGGGTGGGGTCTTGAGACACTCCCGAACACAGTTGGGGGACTGGAATGGAAAAAATTGTCTTGATGGCGATTCTGACTCTGGATCATTTCCAAGAGGGTTTGAACGGAGCGATGACTTGCGACGGCGCACGGGTCCAGACGCAGGGATCGCGTTTGAAAAGGCGGATTCTTCAGCGCCAAGTGCGGGCAGTAGAGACAGATCTGCAGTATCGCAGAGATCGAACCGCGGAGGGAACTCCATAGCGGAGATCCACGGGAGACGATCAAACACGGGAGCACGACCATATACATCAAGAGGCGATTCAATCCGGGAGGGAAAGCGACGGCGTTTATTCATGGAGCGAGTGGTGCGGGTGGACCCCCGCCTTACTGCAGCACCACAAGGCATTGGTGACTTTGATTTCTAGGAGGCACGCATCAGCACTGCTCTAATAAAATAAAAATTACGCAAAAAAACTGACCAGAGACAAAACACGAGGCTCATTTAGTGTAATTGGCGACAGCAGTCGCGGGGGACTTAAAAGCATCCTCGACGGTAAAATTTCCTGACGCATAAATCAGCTCGACTCGAGACCCAGAATATTACTGGGAAACCTACAGAAACTACTGTTGGTGGGACGTGGCATTGACGCGTCTCTGGGGAAGGAGACTGAAACGCGTCTTGAAATGAGGCATGGGTGACGCGTCGTGGTGATGGGGCAATTATTGACGGCATTCTTGAGGACTATGCCAATGGACAATGGTGTTGAGTGTCGTTGGTGTCGTTGGAGGGCAAATAAAGATACAGAGGGACGAAAGAACGTGGCAAAGCTTTATGTTTGGCCAGCGCAAGGCAGATGAACCATTATTGTCGTGCTGAAATGAATGGGAACAATGGAAAAGCTGTAAACAGGCGATTAGGGTCTGTTTCGAAGCCTCGAGGTTACCGCTCCTAACCTTACCTTAAAAGGAAACCTGACTCGCCTTTGGGCACACGCTTTGCCAATTTCCCAGGACCCATCACACGAAGGACTGACTCGCGTGAGTCTCATCTCGACGTCGTTTATATTTTCATTCGCATGCATTTTAAGAACGTCTGCATTAGACCAGCGGTTGCGTGTTACTACTCTCAGTACTGACACCAGTACCAGTCCTGTCACAAATTTCTGAACAACTATCGTTATCAGGCCCAGTCCTCATCACCATACCCCTCTCCCAAAGTATTGATAAGAGGCAGTACCTGTAAGTATGTGTTCATACCCTTCCAAGCTGATAAGATAATGGTAGATCTGCGCTCAGACTCCATGGAGAGTTTTTCGCCACTGGGGAAAATAGATCAGTACCTTTTCCTCATCCCGGAAGGATCATGCGCGCGTTAATCATCGCAAATCACGGACACAGCGATTAGTGCCCGTCGGATATCCCCCGGACTTTTCTGGATCAATCACGGCGGCTCTGCGCCCAGACACAATGGGAATTGATTGTAATACTCGACGTAGACCTCCGCATTTTCCAAATTCCGCGGAGGTCTTGGGTCACGGTGGTACAGCCTTAGATTCTTCTGCTTTCAGTTTTTCAAATGGAAACTGAAACTTAGAAGAATCCAAGTCTGTCAACACCCCATTTGCTGATTGAGACAGAGCCAAGCTTTGCTCCATACGCCGAGCCTGTTCTACAGGGAGTCATTGTTGATATTGACATCCCCCTGATGTCTATTCCACCTTTCCCCCGCTGCCAATGACATGGTACACGTTTTGCTTTTTGCTTGTCATATTTTTTATCTCGATGACCAACGTTTATGTTCCCCGTTATTCCTCGCTAATCCCTACTTAGATATACAGCCTTTGCAACATATTTTCATTGGCTAGCCCAGCGTGAACTGGACGCTGCTCATGCATCTTCATTGCATCCTCTTTCATCTTGTCTTTGACCCCTATTAGCCCGGGACAATGTCTCCGCAAGCCGTCGTCTGCATTGTGACAAACTAGGAAGCCTGTCATCTTGTGACCGTGTCCTGTGTCGACACTGAGGCCCTGTCCTTAGAATGACGAACTAGGGCAAGTACTCTCTCATCGCGTGCACCACGGTCGTAACGCTTACAAGGAGAGAAACATTAGAGAGGCCTTCTCAGGGTTTGGACAGGGACAAGGATAAATCCGTCAATGATTAGCCTGTAACTAAGTAGGTGCCGAAGGTAGGAAGACTCCAGCGGTGAGCCAAAGACCAGGCGGAGCCGCAGGAACGAGGAAGGAGGCACGTTGCCCAGACACGAGAACTTGAAGGCGAAGCCATTGTACTCGGCAAGAGAGAGGTTTTCAATTTGTCTAGATTCCGCATCGGAAGACCAGCGCTCAAGAGCTTTGATGACATCCTCAGACGACGGCAACTCAGATCCACCCGCTACACGACCACTTTCCGGCTAGCATCAGACATGTGCCGCTGATATTAATAGTCACAACTGTGAGAATAAACAATCGATTTTCTTTATGTTTGCTGCTTGCCAATTCCCACAATGCGACGTCATGTGAAGAGATATGTGAAGAGATATCGACATTCCCATTCTTCACATTCGAACTTGCTTTGTCGAAGGCATCCGATGGGTGCGTTTCATTTTAATGACAATTACACTCACCAATACGAGGACGATGCGCGATGTGTATTGAGATTAGTCACGCCAGTACACGACCTTTCGAGTGAATGCTTTTATACTAAGGAATTTTTAGCTATTGTCTCGTAAATGCAACCAACAAAAGACAGAAAAAAATGCAGCGACGACCATGGCAATGATATGATGTAAGCTAGTAGTAAAATACACAGAAAACGTCAAACGTCTAATCAATCTCCTCCATTGCCGACGTCGACACGGATTCCAACGGCGGAGGGGCACTGGAGTCTTCAGCGGGTGCCGATTCTTCCTCTTCCTCGTCAACGTCGAGACCCAAGCTGATCATACGGTTGATGCGCTTGGCGAATGACGTAGGGTCGTCGAGTGAGAAACCGGAGGTGAGGAGCGCGGTCTCGAATAGGAGGAAGGTGAGGTCACGGACAGACTTGTCAGCCTTGTCCTCGGCAACCTTCCGCTTGAGCTCTTTGATGATGGCGTTTGAGGGTTGAGCTCGAGGGTCTTCTTGGACGCCATGTATGATGACATCGAGGAGTCACGGAGAGCTTGTGCTTTCATGATACGCTCCTGTAGACATGTGAATGAGATTTGCTCTTTAGGTTGCAAAAGACAATACGTACCATGTTAGATGACCAACCGAACTGGCCGGTAACGAGGACGCAAGGAGAGTCGGTGATACGGTTGGAAACCACAACCTTCTCGACCTTGTCACCAAGGGCTTCCTTGATGGTCTGGCAGAGGTCGTTGAATTGAGCAGCCTCTTCTTCGCGAACTTTCTTCTCCTCCTCAGTCTCCTCGAGCTCGAGACCCTCTTTCGAGACACAAATAAGCTTCTTGCCCTCGAACTCTTTCAGCTGCGTGACAGCGTACTCATCGATGGGGTCAACGAGAAGGAGGACTTCGAAGCCCTTCTTCTTGAGCACTTCAAGGAAGGGTGAGTCACGGACAGCGGCAAGAGATTCACCGGTAAGGTAGTAGATCGACTTCTGGACCTCGGGCATACGCGTAATGTAGTCTGAAAGTATTGTAAGGGATCCGACCGAACGGTACACAGTAAGATACACTTACCCTTGAGCGAGGTCTGTTCCTCGAGAGACTTGGTAGAGAAGAAGCGGAGGAACTCAGCAAGCTTGCTACGGTTCTGAGCATCCTCGTGGATACCAAGCTTCAAATTCTTGCCGAAAGCCTCGTAGAACTTGTTGAAGTTGTCCTTGTCCTCCGAGATCTCAGTGAACAAGTCCATGCACTTCTTGACGATGTTCTTGCGGATGACCTTAAGAATCTTGTTCTGTTGGAGGGTTTCACGCGAAATGTTAAGAGGCAAGTCCTCGGAATCGACGATACCCTTGACGAAGTTGAGGTATTCGGGGATGAGGTCCTCGCAGTCGTCCATGATGAAAACACGGCGGACGTAGAGTTTGATGTTGTTGCGCTTCTTCTTGGTCTCGAAAAGATCGAAAGGCGCGCTATAAGCCAAGTCAGTAGAGGTAATTGAATGAAGACAGACGATACTGACCGCTTTGGAATGTACAAGATTGCCTTGAACTCAAGCTGACCCTCGACGGAGAAGTGCTTGACGGCGAGATGCTCCTCCCAGTCGTTGGTTAGTGATTTGTAGAAGGCACCGTACTCCTCGGAATTTATATCCTGAGGATTACGCGTCCAGATGGGCTTCGTCTTGTTGAGCTCCTCGTTGGTGGTCTCGGTCTCCTTGACCTTCTTGGTCTTCTTCTCTTTGGGCTTGTCGTCGTCTTCGACCTCTTCGATTTTGGACTCCTCTTTCTCATCCTTCAGTTCCTCCTCGTCGTCTTCAACTTCCTGTACGTACATGAGCCACAATCAGAGGGAGGCATCTGAAATCGACTTACCTTCTCAACCTCCTTGGTGACAGCGAGTTGGATGGGGTATGAGATGAACTCGGAGTGCTTCTTGACGATCTCCTTGATCTTCTTCTCCTCAAGGTACTCGGTCTGGTCCTCCTTGAGGTAAAGGCGGATCTCAGTACCACGACCGAGAGGCTCGCCAGTCGTATCAGGAGTGATCGTGAAGGTGCCACCAGCAGCTGATTCCCAGATGTACTGCTCGTCATCGTTGTGTTTTGAGATGACCTGAACACGCTCGGCAACGAGGTAAGCAGAGTAAAAACCGACACCGAATTGACCGATCATAGAAATGTCGGCGCCAGAGCTGAGGGCCTCCATGAAACCCTAAGTTGCGTGGGTCAGAAAATCAGTCAAGACGAATGATTAAGGGACGCTTACTTTTGTGCCAGACTTGGCGATGGTACCAAGGTTGTTGACCAAGTCAGCTTTGGTCATACCGACACCGGTATCACGGATGGAGAGGAGCTTGTTCTCCTTGTCCGGGGTGATACGGATATAGAGGTCCCTCTCGGTCTCGAGAGCCGAGGGATCGGTCAAGGAAGCATAACGGATTTTATCGAGGGCATCTGAGCCGTTTGAGATTATCTCACGAAGGAAGATCTCCTTGTTCGAGTAGAAGGTGTCTGAGTGGCACAAACATTAAGATTAAGATCAAAGCATGAAAGATAGAAAATACTGACTGATAATCAAGTCAAGGAGTTGACTGATTTCAGCTTGGAATCCAAAGCTCTCGGTCGCCATTTAGGTCTGAGGGGTAGAATTAGTTTAAGAAAGCGCGTCGTAGGATTGAGCTTACAGATTGGAAGATGAAAGATCTAAGTAAGAGGGAAAGATGGGGGAACGCCTACAGCAAAGAACGCGTTTATCTGGAAGGTCTTAAGTATCTGAATTTTTTGATATTCGAGAACCTTCGATACACAGAATTTCTCAAAACGCACATATTCCAGAACATTCTATCACTTCCCTTTTATAGTGGACTCGAGAACAAAGGCTGTACAAGCCTATCTAGAAGCACATCACTAGTACTACCACTGATCAATTGAAGCATCCTAAGTAATTTCTCATTTGTTGGATATATGGCTCTGTCGCAGCTTGCAGGCAAGCACTGGCCTTGAAAGCTTGATACCAGCAGTGCTGTAGATGAAGAAGATCAATGGATGATATGATCGATGAAATGAAGTCACCTGCTTTTCGGTTAGATCCAATGCTCACTGACTCGATCCAACGCGACTTTCCACCTAGCCATCATTAAACATGAAGTACTTTTCGACCCGTGGAGGCTTAGTAGAACTCACCTTCGAGGAGGTAATTCAACTCGTCAACGTCCGACCCATTGATCTAAATTTTTAATTTAACAGACAGTGCTTGCCGGTCTCGCACCGGATGGTGGATTGTACATCCCTGCATCAATACCGCAACTCCCAGCTAACTGGCAGAAAGCCTGGGCTAACAAGAGTTTCCCAGAGCTCAGCATCGAGATCCTCTCACTTTTCATCTCTGTAGATGAAATCTCTCAAACAGACCTCGCTGCCCTTGTCCATGCCACGTACAGCGACTCCGCATGGCGCCATCCCGATATCACCCCTCTCCAGCCACTCACCACCAACAAGTACATCCTTGAGCTTTTCCATGGGCCCACGTATGCCTTCAAGGATGTTGCACTCCAGCTCCTGGGCAACCTCTTCTCCTACTTCCTCCAGCGTCGCAACAAAGCAAAATCTCCTGGAGAGGAGAGGGAGACGCTGACTGTCGTGGGCGCGACGAGTGGTGATACAGGGAGCGCTGCCATCTACGGGCTGCGTGGTAAGCCTGATGTGTCCATATTCATTCTGCACCCCAAGGGTCGCGTCAGCCCTGTCCAAGAAGCTCAAATGACTACTGTGACGGATAAAAACGTACACAACATTGCTGTGAAGGGAACATTTGACGACTGTCAGGTGCGTTTGTCCCTCATTCAATTATTTCTCCAATAGCTTACATACATACAAACCCGTAGGACATCGTCAAAGCCCTCTTCGCCGATACAGCCTTCAACGCAAAACACCACCTGGGAGCTGTCAACAGCATAAACTGGGCCCGCATCCTCGCCCAAACAGTGTACTACTTCCTCTCTTACTTCGCCATTCGCCGTACCCTCCATACTGATGCCGAGCTACAATTCATCGTCCCAACCGGTAACTTCGGCGATATTCTAGCAGGCTATTACGCCAAGCGCATGGGCCTGCCCATGGCTAAACTCGTTATCGCTACAAATGCTAACGACATCCTTACTCGCTTCTGGAAGACGGGGCGATATGAAAGGTGGACTCGAATTCCTCGTCCGTTACAGTGGGGGGCGTAGTAGAGACTCTCTCGCCTGCCATGGATATCCTCGTATCAAGCAACTTCGAGCGCCTATTGTGGTACCTCGCCTTCGAGAACGTACAGAGTACCAACCCCGGAGGGGACTTACGTGAAAAAGCCTGCCAGGCGGTGAAAGGCTGGATGGACAACGTAAAATCTATCGGGCGCAATCGTCGTCCCAGATTCAGTGCTCGAGCTGGCGAGGAGGGATTTCACGGCTGAGAGAGTTGATGATGAACAGGTACACTCATGCATCTCAATCTCACGGTGTGAGCTAAGCCAACGTTATGAAATACATAGATCCGCCAAAACGATCCGGGAGTACTACACTTCCACGCAATCCTATACCGCAGACCCACACACCGCAGTAGGCTGCACGTCGCAGGCATCCTCTCGCCCCCACCAAACACCATCCAAATTATCCTCTCCACCGCACACCCCGCAAAATTTTCTGAGGCGGTCACGAGCGCGCTGAATGGCGTGCCAAGGTTCGACTTTGACTCAGTGCTCCTGAAGCCTTCAAGACGCTTCTAACGATGGAGCGCCGCGTGATAGAGGTTGAAAGACCTGATGCGGAGCTTGTGAAGGGTGTCGTGGAACAGTTTGCGGTTATGTGAGTGTTTGATAGCGCAGGGTGCCCTGAGAGTCAGGGATCAAAAACAATGCTTCTTGTGTAAAAGAAAGGTCCACTTAGATGGGGGTCTTGTATACCAGTGATAATAATTGTGCATTATCGATATAGGGGGGAAGGCGTCCTCCCTCCTTCCAATATTTGAGGTTCCTGTTGCGGTTTCTTCAATGGTAAAATAGAGCATGCATACGGCGTTCATCAAAAAATGTAAGCGATGATAAGTTGTTGGAATCGAGGTGGTAGAAAGAATGAAGGAGAGATCTCTCGTCCCGCGGCTCTGTCTTGCCGTCTGTTTTGGGGTCGAAGTTGGTCACAGATCAACATCCGCGGTAATCAGATCGTCCGATCTACAAATCCGGGAAGGACGCTCGTATGCCAGCTATATATAATTCACTATTTCAAGGTCTCATCTTTAGTCACGACAACACTTGAGAATTCACAACTCCAGCTGCAAGATGTATTTAAAAGTGCTGAACGTCGTTTCGACTGCGGCAAGCTTGCGCGCATGAATTAAAATATTTCAAGACCGCGGGGGACGATGACACATGCGATAAAGAGTGAGGATACCCAGATGTATACAATAACAGATAACTAGCAGACCCAGCTACTCGTTGCTACTATGTAGTCGAGCACACCAGGTGCATGACGAGTCCATAAGCTTAGATATATCGATGACCATGCCGTATCTGAGTCCAATGCCTTGACATTCCATGAGTTCCTGACCCAAATATAATACACTTCTTGACACCTAGTCCTCCCTCTTCCTCTTCCGTCCTACTTCTGCGGTGGTAGAATAATCAGAGTCCTTGATGTCTTCTGAACCTGCTTCACTGCAGGGTAGGTCTATGAAATGTCGTCAGTTCCAAAAAAAACAATTGCAAAAAGTATGCAATGCATACCTCTAGTGGGATGTGGGCATTCCCAGCTGCTGTCATCCTGATCCTCTGATGAATCACAACTAGTACTGAGGTTATCTTCTTCGTCATCCTCGTCATTCTGATAGTCTTCTTCATCGTCAGCGTCCTGCTGATAGCATTCTTCATCGTCCTTGGTCGCCTTGGCCAAGGGCGATATCGTGATGACCACTTGTTGCATAGCAGGTTCTAACTCGTTCGGGTGCAGGTTGGGATAGTACGGAGAAACTGTCATCGGCTTGAGTTTCAAGGAGAATAATGGGGTGCTCTTGATGACCTGGCCCTCGAGCCTGGGCCAAAGTTTTAAGGCGACCTTGTCGTTGATTCGAATAATTCTTCCGGGAATCATGGTAGTTAGGAGTGAAGACAAGGTAAGAAGTGAAGGCTTGTTCTGCGATGTAACGTTCACTACTGGGGAGAGCTTGATAGTTGCCTTCTAGACCAGTATCCTTTAATATTTGAGAGCTGTGGCACATCGTTGTGCGCCTGCGTTCGCATCCACAGCGGACTTGAACTTAACAGTGTCATGGGGATATTCATCGCCAAATCTGTGAGGATTGTGGATTGATCCTGGTGGTAAGAACAGCAGACACTTTTGTAGGTGGACACTGTCGGTCAATCATGGGGCGGAGGCACGTTGTGTCCATTGGCATTGACCAGTGACCACCACACGTGACGGTCCAGTGAATTATCTGCCAGCTGGTTCGGGCAATGCACACACGACTTCACGAACCAAGTATCAGTCCTAGATTTTTGTTACAAGAACAATACACCTCACTAACTGCTGATCGTCCTGTAGGATACACGCAAGGTTGACGCGTCGACGGTTGGCCAAAGGAATGCAATACGGCATCGACTTGGAGGAATAGGCCATTTTTAATTGAGTACTTACTACTTTTTCAATCCCTCATCCAATGTCCCATATATTATTCTACCATGCATGATGGTCAAGGTGTCGCAATTGGTCCTAGGACCTACGTCACATTATTATCAATAATTTCTTCTTCGACCTCGTATTGAAAAGTCAACAGCATACTCCAGGTATCAATTTTCTTGCCTGCGAATACATGTTGTAATAAAAAGCAGCAGCAACCAGACCACAGGCTGCGAAATGCATTGGCTATGGTTCAAGGCGGCAAGGAAACGCACTGTATTGGATTGCCGAGTTGAGTTGCGAACAGGCATGGCCCTAGGACCGGGATTGTGTGAAGAGAATAGAGAACGGTTGAAGGGAAGACTACGAGGATGCGGGAACGGAGGTAATGGTTTGATTTATCGGGATCCATGAGTACTGAGGGACGCTCGTGCAAAATTCTCCACTTGCACTGAGACTTCAGCTTGTCTCGCTTCATTAAACGACACACCAGGATAACGCTTTGCGAAGCACTTGACTCGTGTGAGAAGAACAGGGTAGGACCTGTTGCCAATTCGTGGCTGTGTCTGAGAGCCTTCGGGGCAGCATGAAGGAATTGTACGCAAGTTTTCTGGAGACCCTGAGACTGGCGAAGAAGGCGCAGTTCTAAGCTCTCGCACCATATGTCATGCA